>NC_092707.1:425601925-425892425 GCF_047496885.1 Scyliorhinus torazame | reverse complement strand
CGCCTCCCCTCGCCTCCCCTCACCTCCACCCGCTGCCCCTCACCTCCCTTCACCTCCCCCTCCTCCCCTCACCTCCCCCTCCTCCCCTCACCTCCCCTCACCTCCCCTCACCTCCCCCCTCCTCCCCTCACCTCCCCTCACCTCCCCCCTCCTCCCCTCACCTCCCCTCACCTCCCCCGTCTCCCCTCCACTCCCCCCTTCCCCCCACCTCCCCTCACCTCCCCTCGCCTCCCCTCGCCTCCCCTCACCTCCCCCCCTTCCCCCACCTCCCCTCACCTCCCCTCGCCTCCCCTCACCTCCCCTCACCTCCCCCACCTCCCCCACCTCCCCTCACCTCCCCTCGCCTCCCCCACCTCCCCCCGCCTCCCACTCCTCCCCCTCCTCCCCCTCCTCCGCTCACCTCCCCCCACCTCCCCTCACCTCCCCCCCGCCTCCCCCCTCACCTCCCCCGCCTCCCCCTCACCTCCCCACCTCCCCCGCCTCCCCCCGCCTCCCCTCGCCTCCCCTCACCTCCCCTCGCCTCCCCCACCTCCCCCCACCTCCCCTCGCCTCCCCTCACCACTCCTCGCCTCCCCCTCCTCCCCTCCTCCCCTCACCTCCCCCTCCTCCCCTCACCCCTCCACCTCCACCTCCTCCCCTCCTCCCCTCACCTCCCCTCACTCCCCCGCCTCCCCTCACCTCCCCCCCTTCCCCCCACCTCCCCTCACCTCCCCTCGCATCCCCTCACCTCCCCCCTCCTCCCCTCACCTCCCCCCTCCTCCCCTCACCTCCCCTCACCTCTCCCCACCTCCCCTCACCTCCCCTCACCTCCCCTCGCCTCCCCTCACCTCTCCTCGCCTCCCCCTCCTCCCCTCGCCTCCCTTCACCTCTCCTCGCCTCCCCCTCCTCCCCTCCTCCCCTCACCTCCCCCTCCTCCCCCTCCTCCCCTCACCTCCCCTCACCTCCCCCCCTTCCCCCCACCTCCCCTCACCTCCCCTCGCATCCCCTCACCTCCCCCCTCCTCCCCTCACCTCCCCTCGCCTCCCCCCGCCTCCCCTCGCCTCCCCTCACCTCCTCTCACCTCCCCTCACCACCCCCTCCTCCCCTCACCTCCCCCTCCTCCCCTCACCTCCCCTCGCCTCCCCTCGCCACCCCCCTCCTCCCCTCGCCTCCCCTCGCCTCCCCTCACCTCCCCCTCCTCCCCTCACCTCCCCTCACCTCCCCCCTCCTCCCCTCACCTCCCCCCTCCTCCCCTCACCTCCCCCCTCCTCCCCTCACCTCCCCCCTCCTCCCCTCACCTCCCCTCACCTCCCCCCTCGCCTCCCCTCACCTCCCCTCACCTCAACCCCTTCCCCTCACCTCCCCTCGCCTCCCTCCGCCTCCCCTCGCCTCCCCTCACCTCTCCCCCTTCCCCCCACCTCCCCTCGCCTCCCCTCACCTCCCCCACCTCCCCTCGCCTCCCACCGCCTCCCCCTCCTCCTCCTTCTCCCCCACCTCCCCTCAGCCTCCCCCCTCACCTACCCGCCTCCCCCCACCTCCCCCCGCCTCCCCTGGCCTCCCCTCACCTCCCCCACCTCCCCTCGCCTCCCCTCACCTCCCCCACCTCCCCCCACCTCCCCCACCTCCCCTCGCCTCCCTTCACCTCTCCTCGCCTCCCCCCTCCTCCCCTCACCTCCCCCCTCCTCCCCTCGCCTCCCCCCTCCTCCCCTCACCTCCCCCCTCCTCCCCTCACCTCCCCTCACCTCCCCCTCCTCCCCTCACCTCCCAGCCTCCCCCACCTCCCCTCGCCTCCCCCCCGCCTCTTGGCACCAGACAATGAATGGCCTGGCTTTGGCTCATACTATCTCATGCCTCTGACCTTGAACCTCAAATCTTGCAGACCCAGGTTACTTAATTTGGCAAGTCGGGGGTGAGAATATCTCCTGTTGCTGTAATCACCCCAAAACCCCACAATGCAGCTGATCCCACAGTGGCACAGTGGTTAGCACTGCTGCCTCACAGTGCCAGGGACCCAGGTCAGCACGGTGTCACAGTGGTTAGCACTGCTGCCTCACAGTGCCAGGGACCCGGGGCAGCACGGTGTCACAGTGGTTAGCACTGCTGCCTCACAGCGCCAGGGACCCGGGTCAGCACGGTGACACAGTGGTTAGCACTGCTGCCTCACAGCGCAAGGGACCCGGGTCAGCACGGTGTCACAGTGGTTAGCACTGCTTCCTCACAGTGCCAGGGACCCGGGGCAGCACGGTGGCACAGTGGTTAGCACTGCTGCCTCACAGCGCAAGGGACCCGGGTCAGCACGGTGTCACAGTGGTTAGCACTGCTGCCTCACAGCGCCAGGGACCCGGGTCAGCACGGAGACACAGTGGTTAGCACTGCTGCCTCACAGCGCAAGGGACCCGGGTCAGCACGGTGTCACAGTGGTTAGCACTGCTTCCTCACAGTGCCAGGGACCCGGGGCAGCACGGTGGCACAGTGGTTAGCACTGCTGCCTCACAGCGCCAGGGACCCGGGACAGCACGGTGACACAGTGGTTAGCACTGCTGCCTCACAGTGCCAGGGAACCGGGTCAGCACGGTAACACAGTGGTTAGCACTGCTGCCTCACAGTGCCAGGGACCGGGGTCAGCACGGTGTCACAGTGGTTAGCACTGCTGCCTCACAGCGCCAGGGACCCGGGTCAGCACAGTGGCACAGTGGTTAGCACTGCTGCCTCACAGCACCAGGGACCCGGGGCAGCACGGTGACGCAGTGGTTAGCACTGCTGCCTCACAGCGCCAGGGACCCGGGTCAGCACGGTGACACAGTGTTTAGCACTGCTGCCTCACAGTGCCAGAGACCCGGGTCAGCACGATGGCACAGTGGTTAGCACTGCTGCCTCACAGTGCCAGGGACCCGGGGCAGCACGGTGACACAGTGGTTAGCACTGCTGCCTCACAGTGCCAGGGACCCGGGACAGCACGGTGTCACAGTGGTTAGCACTGCTGCCTCACAGAGCCAGGGACCCGGGTCAGCACGATGGCACAGTGGTTAGCACTGCTGCCTCACAGCGTCAGGGACCCGGGTCAGCACAGTGGCACAGTGGTTAGCACTGCTGCCTCACAGTGCCAGGGACCCGGGTCAGCACGGTGGCACAGCGGTTAGCACTGCTGCCTCACAGCGCCAGGGACCCCGGTCGGCACGATGGCACAGTGGTTAGCACTGCTGCATCTATGCTCCAGGGACCTGGGTCAGCACGGTGGCACAGTGGTTAGCACTGCTGCCTCACAGCGCCAGGGACCCCGGTCGGCACGATGGCACAGTGGTTAGCACTGCTGCATCTATGCTCCAGGGTCCCAGGTTCGATTGCGGCTTGGGTCACTGTCTGTGCGGAGTCTGCACGTTCTCCCCGTGTCTGTCTGGGTTTCCTCCGGGTGCTCCGGTTTCTTCCCACAGTCCAAAGATGTGCAGGTTAGGTGGATTGGCCGTGATAAATTGTCTTTTAGGTGAGGTTACTGGGTTACGGGGATAGGTTTGGGTCTAGGTCGGGTGCTCGTTCAGAGGGTTGGTGCAGACTCGATGGGCTGAATGGCCTCTTCCTGCACTGTAGGGGTTCTATGATTCTATGAGCCCTGAACTCTGTATCCGCTCTTGATTCCCTGGGGTCATAATATACATCAGTACATTATGGTGCAGACACACACACTGATGGACATGCAGTGGGACCAATCAGCATACACAACACCGCAGCCAATCACCAGTGAGAGCACACGCACTATAAAGACAGGGGACAGGAGAGTTCCCGCTCATTCTAGTAGCAGCCAGCTCGGAGCACAGAGCTCACAGCCTGCAACACAGACATTCACCATAGAACATAGAACATAGAACATAGAACATAGAACGATACAGCGCAGTACAGGCCCTTCGGCCCACGATGTTGCACCGAAACAAAAGCCATCTAACCTACACTATGCCATTATCATCCATATGTTTATCCAATAAACTTTTAAATGCCCTCAATGTTGGCGAGTTCACTACTGTAGCAGGTAGGGCATTCCACGGCCTCACTACTCTTTGCGTAAAGAACCCACCTCTGACCTCTGTCCTATATCTATTACCCCTCAGTTTAAAGTTATGTCCCCTCGTGCCAGCCATATCCATCCGCGGGAGAAGGCTCTCACTGTCCACCCTATCCAACCCCCTGATCATTTTGTATGCATCTATTAAGTCTCCTCTTAACCTTCTACTCTCCAACGAAAACAACTTCAAGTCCATCAGCCTTTCCTCATAAGATTTTCCCTCCATACCAGGCAACATCCTGGTAAATCTCCTCTGCACCCGCTCCAAAGCCTCCACGTCCTTCCGATAATGCGGTGACCAGAACTGTACGCAATACTCCAAATGCGGCTTTTTACACGTACATAAAAAGCAAGAGGGTAGCCAGGGAAAGGGTTGGCCCACTGAAGGATAGGCAAGGGAATCTATGTGCGGAGCCAGAGGAAATGGGCGAGGTACTAAATGAATACTTTGCATCAGTATTCACCAAAGAGAAGGAATTGGTAGATGTTGAGTCTGGAGAAGGGGGTGTAGATAGCCTGGGTCACATTGTGATCCAAAAAGACGAGGTGTTGGGTGTCTTAAAAAATATTAAGGTAGATAAGTCCCCAGGGCCGGATGGGATCTACCCCAGAATACTGAAGGAGGCTGGAGAGGAAATTGCTGAGGCCTTGACAGAAATCTTTGGATCCTCGCTGTCTTCAGGGGATGCCCCGGAGGACTGGAGAATAGCCAATGTTGTTCCTCTGTTTAAGAAGGGTAGCAAGGATAATCCCGGGAACTACAGGCCGGTGAGCCTTACTTCAGTGGTAGGGAAATTACTGGAGAGAATTCTTCGAGACAGGATCTACTCCCATTTGGAAGCAAATGGACGTATTAGTGAGAGGCAGCACGGTTTTGTGAAGGGGAGGTCGTGTCTCACTAACTTGATAGAGTTTTTCGAGGAGGTCACTAAGATGATTGATGCAGGTAGGGCAGTAGATGTTGTCTATATGGACTTCAGTAAAGCCTTTGACAAGGTCCCTCATGGTAGACTAGTACAAAAGGTGAAGTCACACGGGATCAGGGGTGAACTGGCAAGGTGGATACAGAACTGGCTAGGCCATAGAAGGCAGAGGGTAGCAATGGAGGGATGCTTTTCTAATTGGAGGGCTGTGACCAGTGGTGTTCCACAGGGATCAGTGTTGGGACCTTTGCTGTTTGTAGTATATATAAATGATTTGGAGGAAAATGTAACTGGTCTGATTAGTAAGTTTGCAGACGACACAAAGGTTGGTGGAATTGCGGATAGCGATGAGGGCTGTCTGAAGATACAGCAGGATTTAGATTGTCTGGAGACTTGGGCGGAGAGATGGCAGATGGAGTTTAATCCGGACAAATGTGAGGTAATGCATTTTGGAAGGGCTAATGCAGGTAGGGAATATACAGTGAATGGTAGAACCCTCAAGAGTATTGAAAGTCAAAGAGATCTAGGAGTACAGGTCCACAGGTCATTGAAAGGGGCAACACAGGTGGAGAAGGTAGTCAAGAAGGCATACGGCATGCTTGCCTTCATTGGCCGGGGCATTGAGTATAAGAATTGGCAAGTCATGTTGCAGCTGTATAGAACCTTAGTTAGGCCACACTTGGAGTATAGTGTTCAATTCTGGTCGCCACACTACCAGAAGGATGTGGAGGCTTTAGAGAGGGTGCAGAAGAGATTTACCAGAATGTTGCCTGGTATGGAGGGCATAAGCTATGAGGAGCGGTTGAATAAACTCGGTTTATTCTCACTGGAATGAAGGAGGTTGAGGGGCGACCTGATAGAGGTATACAAAATTATGAGGGGCATAGACAGAGTGGATAGTCAGAGGCTTTTCCCCAGGGTAGAGGGGTCAATTACTAGGGGGCATAGGTTTAAGGTGAGAGGGGCAAGGTTTAGAGTAGATGTACGAGGCAAGTTTTTTACGCAGAGGGTAGTGGGTGCCTGGAACTCGCTACCGGAGGAGGTAGTGGAAGCAGGGACGATAGGGACAGTTAAGGGGCATCTTGACAAATATATGAATAGGATGGGAATAGAAGGATACGGACCCAGGAAGTGTAGAAGATTGTAGTTTAGTCGGGCAGTATGGTCGGCACGGGCTTGGAGGGCCGAAGGGCCTGTTCCTGTGCTGTACATTTCTTTGTTCTTTGTTCTTTGTTCACCCGCTCCAAAGACTCCACGTCCTTCCTATAATGCGGTGACCAGAACTGTACGCAATACTCCAAATGCGGCCGTACCAGAGTTCTGTACAGCTGCAACATGACCTCTCGACTCCGGAACTCAATCCCTCTACCAATAAAGGCCAACACTCCATAGGCCTTCTTCACAACCCTATCAACCTGGGTGGCAACTTTCAGGGATCTATGTACATGGACACCTAGATCCCTCTGCTCATCCACACTTTCAAGAACTTTACCATTAGCCAAATATTCCGCATTCCTGTTATTCCTTCCAAAGTGAATCACCTCACACTTCTCACATTAAACTCCATTTGCCACCTCTCAGCCCAGCTCTGCAGCTTATCTATATCCCTCTGTAACCTGCTACATCCTTCCACACTATCGACAACACCACCGACTTTAGTATCGTCTGCAAATTTACTCACCCACCCTTCTGCGCCTTCCTCTAGGTCATTGATAAAAATGACAAACAGCAACGGCCCCAGAACAGATCCTTGTGGTACTCCACTTGTGACTGTACTCCATTCTGAACATATCCCATCAACCACCACCCTCTGTCTTCTTTCAGCTAGCCAATTTCTGATCCACATCTCTAAATCACCCTCAATCCCCAGCCTCCGTATTTTTTGCAATAGCCTACCGTGGGGAACCTTATCAAACGCTTTGCTGAAATCCATATACACCACATCAACTGCTCTACCCTCGGCTACCTGTTCAGTCACCTTCTCAAAGAACTCAATAAGGTTTGTGAGGCATGACCTACCCTTCACAAAGCCATGCTGACTATCCCTGATCATATTATTCCTATCTAGATGATTATAAATCTTGTCTCTGATAATCCCCTCCAAGACTTTACCCACTACAGACGTGAGGCTCACCGGTCTATAGTTGCCGGGGTTGTCTCTGCTCCCCTTTTTGAACAAAGGGACCACATTTGCTGTCCTCCAGTCCTCTGGCACTATTCCTGTAGCCATGTGCTGAGTGCATCACCTGGTTAGGACTAGGCAAGGGTCAACAGTTAAAGCTGGTATTGCATTTACCCACAGTTCAAGTATGTTAATATAGTTAACCTTATAATAAAATAGAGTTGCACCACTTCCAGTGTTGGTGACCTGTTTGTGATCCAGAACACCCAACACATCACATGGTTCCAAGTGCCCCTAATGTTGGGATGTATCTGCCCCTAATCTCCAGGTAGGATCCACCCCTGAACTCTGAACTCTGCCCCTGAACCCCAGGCTGAGCATAACTGGCTTTGCAGGTTGGCTAATTTTCAGGATTTTCTCTTTGATTTACTGAACCTTTTCTGGTTGAGTTGCACCAATCACATCAGTTTTGAGTTGCGAGATATGCAGATCCTTGAGCTGTGAAGATGTTTGTTGTGTTAACTGTTTTAGCTGGAGGCTGCTGTCTTAACCAGGAATGATGGACTTATTCAACGGAGCAGAATACCATGGGAAATGGGTCCTGAGTCGGGTGTAGTGACCCAGGCTGGGGAGGGATTTGTAGCTGAGCCAGATGGGAATGAGCATGATGGGAAATTTGGTCAAGTACGACAATAAAAAGTGGACAATAATGGAAACCACGGCAGTCCAGAGACCGGACCTACCAATGGGGAACAACAAGGCTGGTCATAAGTAAAAGATTGTATCAAAAAAGGGGAAGGGAAGTTGAAACCAGACAACTGTAAACATTTGGAGATCAAGGGCGCGATTCTCCACTCCCGCGCCGGTTGGGAGAATCGCCTGGGCCGCCAAAATTTCCGGGGACGCCGGTCCGACTCCCTCCCGCGATTCTCCCAAGCGGCGGGAACGGCCCGGTCAAGTTTCGCAGGCAGTAGGCCGGAGAATCGCCGGAGACACCCAAAATGGCGATTCTCTGGCACCCCCGCTAGTCTGAGGCCCGGATGGGCCGAGCGGCCAGGCCAAAACGGCGGGTTCCCCCCGGCGCCATCCACACCTGGTCGCTGCAGTCGTGGGCGGTGCGTGAACGCTGGGGGGGCGGCCTGTGGGGGGGGCGAGGGGGGATCCTGCACCGGGGGGTACCTCAAATGTGGGGTGGCCCGCGATCGGTGCCCACCGATGGTCGGGCCGTCCTCTCTGAAGGAGGACCTCCTTCCTTCCGCGGCCCCGCAAGATCCGTCCACCATCTTCTTGCGGGGCGGACTCGGAGAGGACGGCAACCACGCATGCGCGGGTGACGTCCGTTATGCGGCGCCGCTTTTACGCGGGCGACAAGGCCTGGTGCGGGTAGATGATGCGGCCCCAATACTGGCCCATTGTCAGGGCCTGAATCGGTTGGGACCGGGGCCGTTCCGCGCCGTCGTGAACCTCGACGGCGTTCACGACGGCGCGGCCACTTCGGCGCGGGAGTGGAGAATCCCGCCCCCTGTGCAAGAGGGCCACCTGACCTTTGCAGCTGCAAAGGGTTGTTAAGGTGGGAAGCTGCTTAGGTAACATGAAACAGATGTGTCCTATTTGCTCGACGTCTGGAAGACTGGCCTCTGCTACATGAGGTTCTTACATTACTTCAACAAAATTCTGGAAGGGGAAGAAATTGTACAAAGGTACAGGAGATCGGAGCATCAGGAGCGAAAACCTTGGGAACAACTATTGCAGAAAATAACCCTGAGTCAGGTACTCGGAGACCAGGGAAGTGCCTGCCCAAACGATGCTCGAGTTCAATTTGTTAATTGAGCAATGTTAATTAGTGTAATGAGTTAAAGATTCTGTGTGACATTAATTGAGTTAAAGATTCTGTATCACAAAATAATCTGTGTGACATTTATCGAGTTTAAAATTAGTACAAATAAAGAGTGTTTGTAATTAGCTTGTGTACTTTGTGTGAGGAGTCAGTTGTGAACAGTTAAGGAGGAGGGGGGGCAATCATTGTATAATGAGGGTTGGAAAGAGGGTGAGAAATGTGGGAGGGAAACTAGTGTCTGGAACTTCAGTCAACGTTATTACAATGAAATGAAGAGGTGGCAAAAGTGGGGAAATGGTTGAAGGGAAGAGTAAGAAAGCAGTAGCACATATTTCAGGAGATATTTCAGACCTCTCAAAGATATATTCCGTTGTGAAACACTAGATGCAGTGTCTGGCTCTGCGGGGCTGATGTCAGATAGCCCCGCCTCCCCTCACCTTTTGTGAAAGAAAGACTCCATGAGCAGGATGCACAGAGACATAAGGAAGTTAAGGATGGTATTAAATTGAAAAAACAGATGTACAATGCTGTGAAGATTAATGCAAGGCCAAAGACTGGAAATGTTTGAAAATCCGGCAAAGAAATGAAATGAAATGAAAATCGCTTATTGTCACAAGTTGGCTTCAAATGAAGTTACTGTGAAAAGCCCCTAGTCGCCACATTCCGGCGCCTGTTCGGGGAGGCTGTTATGGGAATTGAACCGTGCTGCTGGCCTGCCTTGGTCTGCTTTCAAAGCCAGGCGATTTAGCCCTGTGCTGAACAGCCCCAGTTCAAAGAATGAGAGAAAATGAACAATAAATATAAAAACAGACAGTGAAAGTGTCCACAATTATATAAAAAGAATAACTAAGTGAGCACTGGTCCCTTAGACAGTGAAACTGGGGAATTCAACATTTTAAAAAAGATATTCTTTCCTGGGAAGTGTGCGTCGCTGGGCTGGGGCACTTATTGCCCATCTCTAATTGCCCTGGAACTGAGTGTCTGGCTCGGCCATTTCAGAGGGCAGTTCAGAATCAACCACATTGCCGGGGGTCTGGAGTCACAAAAATGGAAACATGGAAAATAGAAGCAGGAGGATCCAGCCCTTCGATCCTGCTCCGCCATTTATTATGATCCTGGCTGATCATCAAGTTGTCAGACGGCCTGATTTATATTCCAAAAACACTTGTAGCTAAAGTGAGAAACAATTTAAGACCATAAGACATAGGAGCAGAATTAGGCCACTCGGCCCATCGAGTCTGCTCCGCCATTCAATCATGGCTGATATTTTCTCATCCCCATTCTCCTGCCTTCTCCCCATAACCCCTGATCCCCTTATTGATCAAGAACCTATCTATCTCTGTCTTAAAGACACTCAGTGATTTGGCCTCCACAGCCTTCTGCGGCAAAGAGTTCCACAGATTCACCCCCCTCTGGCTGAAGAAATTCCTCCTCATCTCTGTTTTAAAGGATCGTCCCTTTAATCTGAGATGGTGTCCTTTGCTTCTAGTTTTTCCCACAAGTGGAAACATCCTCTCCACGTCCACTCTATCCAGGCCTCGCCGTATCCTGTAAGTTTCAATAAGATCCCCCCTCATCCTTCTAAACTCCAACAAGTACAGACCCAGAGTCCTCAACCGTTCCTCATACGACAAGCTCTTCATTCCAGGGATCATTCTTGTGAACCTCCTCTGGACCCTTTCCAAGGCCAGCACATCCTTCCTTAGATACGGGGCCCAAAACTGCTCACAATACTCCAAATGGGGTCTGACCAGAGCCTTATACAGCCTCAGAAGTACACCCCTGGTCTTGTATTCTAGCCCTCTCGACATGAATGCTAACATTGCATTTGCCTTCTTAACTGTCGACTGAACCTGCACGTTAACCTTAAGAGAATTGTGAACAAGGTTTCCCAAGTCCATTTGTGCTTTCCCCATTTAGAAAATATTCTATGCCTAAATTCCTCCTTCCAAAGTGCATAGCCTCACACTTTTCCACATTGTATTCCATCTGCCACTTCATTGCTCACTCTCCGAGCTTGTCCAAGCCCTTCTGCAGCCTCCTTGCTTCCTCAATACTCCCTGTCCCTCTACAGATCTTTGTATCATCTGCAAACTTAGCAACTGTGCCTTCAGTTCCTTCCAGTTCCAGGGCTATAGTGATAGGGGACTCAATTGTAAGGGGAATAGACAGGCGGTTCTGCGGACGCAATCGAGACTCCAGGATGGTATGTTGCCTCCCTGGTGCAAGGGTCAAGGATGTCTCGGAGCGGCTGCAGGACACTCTGGGGGGGGGGGAGGGTGAACAGCCAGCTGTCGTGGTGCATATAGGCACCAACGATATAGGTAAAAAATGGGACGAGGTCCTACAAGCTGAATTTAGGGAGCTAGGAGTTAAACTAAAAAGTAGGACCTCAAAGGTAGTAATCTCAGGATTACTACCAGTGCCACAAGCTAGTCAGAGTAGGAATGTCAGGATAGAGAGGATGAATACGTGGCTCGAGAGATGGTGCAAGAGGGAAGGATTCAAATTCCTGGGACATTGGAACCGGTTCTGGGGGAGGTGGGACCAGTACAAACCGGACGGTCTGACCTGGGCAGGATTGGAACCGATGTCCTAGGGGGGTGTTTGCTAGAGCTGTTGGGGAGAGTTTAAACTAATGTGGCAGGGGGATGGGAACCGATGCAGGAAGTTGGAAGGTAGTAAAACAGGGACAGAAACAAAAGGCAGTAAGGAGGAAAGTGTAAGGCAGAGAAGCCATAGTCAAAAATCAAAAAGGGCGACAGTACAAGGTACAGTGACTGAGTGGAGCTCAGTGAATGGGACCAGGAATACTAAAAGAAATAAAACGGGAAGTGAAAACATTAATGGTAAGCGACGCGGCAGGTTGTTACATGAAGATATGGGTTCAACGACAAGGAAAATTAGGAGAAAGGTTAAGAGGAAATATAACTTAGGAGAGGTTACTGATCGAGGTGTTAAGATTCAGAACAGAGGTAAAAAAGCCAACATAAGTGTACTTTACCTGAATGCTGGTAGTATTCGGAATAAGGTAAATGAGTTGATGGCGCAAATCATCGTGAATGACTATGATTTAGTGGCCATTACTGAAACATGGTTAAAGGATGGTCATGACTGGGAGTTAAATATCCGAGGGTATCAAACTTTTCGGGAGGACAGAGTGGATGGTAAGGGAGGTGGTGTAGCTCTGTTATTTAAGGATGACATCCGGGCAACAGTAAGGGATGACATCGGTGCTATGGAGGATAAGGTTGAATCCATTTGGGTGGAAATCAGGAATAGTAAGGCAAAAAAGTCACTGATAGGAGTAATTTATAGGCCACGAAATAGTAACATTATGGTGGGGCAGGCAATAAACAAAGAAATAACAGATGCATGTAGAAATGGTACAGCAGTTATCATGGGGGATTTTAATCTACATGTTGATTGGTTTAACCAGGTCGGTCAAGGCAGCCTTGAGGAGGAGTTTATAGAATGTATCCGCGATAGTTTCCTAGAACAGTATGTAATGGAACCTACGAGGGAACAAGCGGTCCTAGATCTGGTCCTGTGTAATGAGACAGGATTGATTCAGGATCTCATAGTTAGGGATCCTCTCGGAAGGAGCGATCACACTATGGTGGAATTTAAAATACAGATGGAGGGTGAGAAGGTAAAATCAAGCACTAGTGTTTTGTGCTTAAACAAAGGAGATTACAATGGGATGAGAGAAGAACTAGCTAAGGTAGACTGGGAGCAAAGACTTTACAGTGAAACAGTTGAGGACCAGTGGAGAACCTTCCAAGTGATTTTTCACAGTGCTCAGCAATGGTTTATACCAACAAAAAGGAAGGACGGTAAAAAGAGGGAAAATCGACTGTGGATATCTAAGGAAATAAGGGAGAGTATCAAATTGAAGGAAAAAGCATACAAAGTGGCAAAGATTAGTCAATAGAGATTCCAATTAGAAAAGCATCCTTCCATTGCTACTCTCTGCCTTCTATGGCCTAGCCAGTTCTGTATCCACCTTGCAAGCTCACCCCTGATCCCGTGTGACTTCACCTTTTGTACTAGTCTACCATGAGGGACCTTGACAAAGGCCTTACTGAAGTCCATATGGACAACATCCACTGCCCTACCTGCATCAATCCCCTTAGCATGTTTCCTCCTCCTTGGGATGAATTTCTGTTGTGCCTCCCGAATAACCCCCAAAACTCCTGCCATTGCTGTTCCACTGTCTTCCCTGCTCGGTTCCTTTTCCAATCAACTCTGGCCAGCTCCTCCCTCGTGTCTTTGTAGTTACCCTTATTTAATTGTAACACCGTTACATCTGATTGCAGCTTCTCCCTCTCAAACTGCAGGGTAAATTCTATCATATTGTGGTCACTGCTCCCTAAGGGTTCCTTCACCTTAAGTTCCCGAATCAAGTCCGCCTCATTACACATCACCAAATCCAAAATTGCTTGTTCCCTAGTGGGCTCTACCACAAGCTGCTCCAAAAAACACCTCTCAAACATTCCACAAATTCTTTACTTGAGATCCACTACCAACCTGATTTTCCCAGTCCACCTGGATTTTGAAGTCCTCCATGATTATTGTGATAATAACATTAACATTAACTGTGGGTCAAATATATACAAAACAACAGATGAATAACAGTATGATCATGCACAAGCAACCTCTCTCCACTTCCTCCAGCCAGTCTGAGGTCACCTGACTCTAACATTCATTTATATACTAATGAGACTCCTCGTGGTCAGTCAGTGAATTACAACACAACCATGATATCGCCACATCCCCTTTCCTTTGAAGGATTAAATTAACACATTATCATCAGTATATTTACATGTGATATCATTAGCCTGTAAGTCTAACAGTATTATTATTTTTTTTATAAACTGGTTTCACAAATATATATATATGATATACACAAGAACAGCCAGCATAGTCTGTACAAATAGTACAAATCTACAAATTGAGTCGATCAGATTTTCTTCTGCTTCTGGTTGATCGCAAAGTTTTTTTTTCTTTGAAAAAAAAATCTTTTTATTCTCCCCTAGATCTGTTTTCCTCCACTTTGCCTCGCAGACCCTTGTTGGTCTCCACCACCCTCCGCAGGTCCTCACCCATCGAGGTGATCTGATCGCTGTGTTGTGACAAGGCCTCTTCCACTCCCTTCAGTGTCTCACCTTGCTCCCGCACCTCAGGCGATGCTCTCGACACCGCTGCCTTCACCGGGGCAATCGCCTCCTCCACCAGCACCTTCATCACCGCCGTCATCTCCTTCCTCATCACCTCCACGTGCTTTGTGAACTGTTTTTCAAGTTCCACAACCATCACCTCGGTCATCGTTTCTGCCGTGAAAGGTGAGGCCCCACCCGCCCCACCCAGCGACCCAGCCTCTGCCAACCTTCTAGTTGCTGAGCCGACCCTTCCACTCGACGGCGAACCTTCACGCATCCCCTTCTTCACGGCAGCTTTCCTTTGGGATTTGGACATCTTTCTTCCTTATGTCTTCCTGCCCTTATTTAACCAAAAATTGCCCCTGGGACCAGGCATTTAATTCTAAAAAATCTACACATTTACCAACACTACCGGTGCCCCTTCCAATACCCCACTCACAATCACATATCTCCCACCCGGATCCCTCACCTCCTTCGCACTCACAAATCCCATTTGTTTGCTCATTAAAATCGCCACTCCCCTCGATTTCGAATCAAACCCCGAGTGAAAAACCTGCCCAACCCACCCCTTCCTCCACCTAACCTGGTCCTTCACACGGAGGTGTGTCTCCTGCAAAAAGACCACCCCCGCTTTCAAGCTCCTGAGGTGCGCGAACACCCGCGACCTTTTAACCGGCCCATTCAGTCCCCGGACGTTCCACGTTACCAACCTTACCGGAGGCTTGCGTCTCCAATCCTCTCTACCGTCCGTCATCTTCCCCACTTAACTCCTGCCCCTTAAATTCCACTCTGTACCTAGCCCATCCCAGATGGCCCCTTTCTTCGCCCTTGACTATGTCATCTCTCACCCCCGGCCGCGTCGCAGAAACCCCCCCCCGCTTTCCCCCTTCCCCTTCTTAGCTTCTTGCGACCTTGGACCGAGCAGTTGCCAGACCAGCTGTGATGCAGCCGGATAGGATGCTCTCTATGGTACATCTGTAGAAGTTTGTGAGAGTCGATGCAGACATGCCAAATTTCTTTAGCTTCCGTAGGAAGCAGAGATGTTATTGGGCTTTCTTGACTGTTGCATCAACGTGAGTGGACCAGGACAGGCTGTTGGTGATGGTGACCCTCAGGAACTTAAAGCTATCGACCATCTCCACTTCAGTGTCATTGATGCAGACGGGAGTGTGTGTCGAGCTGCGCTTCCTGAAGTCGATGATCAGTTCCTTGGTCTTTCCAACATTTAGAGAGAGGTTGTTTTCGGTGCTCCATGCAACCAAGTGAACTATCTCCCTCCTGTAGTCTGATTCGTTGTTGTTTGAGATACGGCCCACCACAGTCGTATCATCCGCAAACCTATGGATTGAGTTGGAGTTAAATCTTGCCACACAGTCGTGAGTGTACAGGGAGAAAAGTAGAGCACTGAGCACACATCCTTGCAGGGCCCCGGTGTTGAGGACTATGTGGAGGAGGTGCTGTTGCCTATCCTGACAGATTGCGGTCTGTTGGTGAGGAAGTCGAGGATCCAGCTGCACAGGGAGGGGTCAAGTCCCAGATTGCAGAGTTTGGTTATTAGTCTTGTTGGGATAATGACGTTGAAGGTGGAGCAGTAGTCGATGAACAGCAGTCTTACGTAGGTGTCCTTGTTGTCGAGGTGTTCGAATGTTGATTGCAGAGCCAGGGAGACAGCATCTGCTGTGGACCGGTTGCGGTGATGGGCAAACTGCAGTGGATCGAGACCGTCTGGGAGGCTGGCAGCGATCCGTCTCATGACCAGCCGCTTGGACCAGCACTGCACGGTTTTCCTGACTGGCTCAGCATGCTTGAGCAGAAACTTATAGCCAAGTTCCGCACACATGAGGACGGCCTCAACCGGGACCTTGAATTCATGTCGCATTACATTCACTCCCCACTATCTGGCCTTGGCTTGCGAAATCCTACCAACTGGCCTGGCTTGAGACAATTCACACCTCTTTAACCTGTGATTATCACTCTCGCCAGTTGTTCCGTCTGGACCTGTAAAGAACAAAGAACAAAGAACAAAGAAATGTACAGCACAGGAACAGGCCCTTCGGCCCTCCAAGCCCGTGCCGACCATACTGCCCGACTAAACTACAATCTTCTACACTTCCTGGGTCCGTATCCTTCTATTCCCATCCTATTCATATATTTGTCAAGATGCCCCTTAAATGTCCCTATCGTCCCTGCCTCCACTACCTCCTCCGGTAGTGAGTTCCAGGCACCCACTACCCTCTGCGTAAAAAACTTGCCTCGTACATCTACTCTAAACTTTGCCCCTCTCACCTTAAACCTATGCCCCCTAGTAATTGACCCCTCTACCCTGGGGAAAAGCCTCTGACTATCCACTCTGTCTATGCCCCTCATAATTTTGTATACCTCTATCAGGTCGCCCCTCAACCTCCTTCGTTCCAGTGAGAACAAACCGAGTTTATTCAATCGCTCCTCATAGCTTATGCCCTCCATACCAGGCAACATTCTGGTAAATCTCTTCTGCACCCTCTCTAAAGCCTCCACATCCTTCTGGTAGTGTGGCGACCAGAATTGAACACTATACTCCAAGTGTGGCCTAACTAAGGTTCTATACAGCTGCAACATGACTTGCCAATTCTTATACTCAATGCCCCGGCCAATGAAGGCAAGCATGCCGTATGCCTTCTTGACTACCTTCTCCACCTGTGTAGCCCCTTTCAGTGATCTGTGGACCTGTACTCCTAGATCTCTTTGACTTTCAATACTCTTGAGGGTTCTACCATTCACTGTATATTCCCTACCTGCATTAGCCCTTCCAAAATGCATTACCTCACATTTGTCCAGGTTAAACTCCATCTGCCATCTCTCCGCCCAAGTCTCCAGACAATCTAAATCCTGCTGTATCCTCAGACAGTCCTCATCGCTATCCGCAATTCCACCAACCTTTGTGTCGTCTGCAAACTTACTAATCAGACCAGTTACATTTTCCTCCAAATCATTTATATATACTACAAAGAGCAAAGGTCCCAGCACTGATCCCTGTGGAACACCACTGGTCACAGCCCTCCAATTAGAAAAGCATCCCTCCATTGCTACCCTCTGCCTTCTATGGCCTAGCCAGTTCTGTATCCACCTTGCCAGTTCACCCCTGATCCCGTGTGACTTCACCTTTTGTACTAGTCTACCATGAGGGACCTTGTCAAAGGCCTTACTGAAGTCCATATAGACAACATCTACTGCCCTACCTGCATCAATCATCTTAGTGACCTCCTCGAAAAACTCTATCAAGTTAGACTTAATTATCTGCAAAGACTCACATTCAAAGTATCGTCTTGCATCTTTGACTTTGTCTATATATATGTTTCTGGAACCTACCTCTTCATTCACCTGAGGAAGGAGCAGTACTCCAGAAGCTAGTGATTCAAAACAAACCTGTTGGACTTTAAAATGGTGTTGTAAAACTTCTTACTGTGCTCACCCCAGTCCAACGCCACATCATAACTTTAATTGGACAACTGTACAGTTTACTTCAAATGGTAGCAGCCATTTCTCGCCATCTGCCTTTATTTTGAATGGAGCATCAGTCTCCAAAACATTCTTCTTCTGTGTTATTGCTCCAACAAACAATGATATTTCCTCACTGGAGACTGTGTCTCCCACTGTGCTGACTCATCTGGGATTGAGCTTCGAGTAACAATTCTGAACAAAGTGGTTTTTTCCCTTTACATCTGGAACAAGGCTTACCAAACGCTGTTCACTGCCCTAAACAAAAGAACAAAGAACAAAAACAATACAGCACAGGTACAGGCCCTTCGGCCCTCCAAGCCTGCACCCACCTGGTACCGGTCTGAACTAAAACCATCTGCACTGACAGGGTCCGTATTCTTCCATTCCCACCCTATTCATATATTTGTCTAGATGCCCCTTAAATGCCGCTATCGTACCAGCATTGCGCTGGTCAAGGAGACACAGCCTGAGTGAGTGAGACACAGACAGAGTGAGAATTTGGTAATTTGGTGCAGTGAGGTAACCAGGAAAGGTAAGTGGTTAATCTAATTTTGTTGTTTTTCAGTTAAAAGTGCAGTGTAGATTAGTGTCTGATTGGCTGAAGCTGCCCCCACCCTAATTGCTGAGAGGCAGTTATCTGGCAGTCACCTGAGGCCTGTTAAGGGGCACAAAGGTACACATTGTATTCTTCTCTTTGAAGTTTTAGTGTGAGTCATCCTAAAGTCTGTATAAAAGACAGACAGAAAGCGCACATTAGTAAGCGTTGCGCTGGTCAAGGAGACACAGCCTGAGTGAGAGAGATACAGACAGAGTGAGAATTTGGTAATTTGGTGCAGTGAGGTAATTCGGTGAAGAGTGGGAGAAGGTGCTTTTTCCCGACTGTTTTGTTCTCTCTCTTTCTTCGGGCCTAATTTCGGGAGCTGTTCGGAGGAGGAGACGCAGTCTCTGTGAGTATAAAAACCTAACGGCAACTTCGTTTTCCATTTTTCCCCCCCAAAAGTGACGTCAGAGGGAAGCTGTGATCTGATTGGTTGATAGCAAATCTGCCCCAAATTTAAAAAAAACACAGCTAAACTCGTAAACTTAAATTAATTAATTAGTGATGGCTGGTCAGGTGATGTGCTTGAGCTGCTTGATGTGGGAGCTGGCAGATCCCATTGCGAGCTGCAGCGACCACATCTGCAGTAAGTGTTGGCTGCTCGAAGAGCTCCGGCTCAGAGTTGATGAGCTGGAGTCTGAGCTTCAAACACTGAGGCACAACCGGGAGGGGGAGACTTACCTGGACACTATGTTTCAGGAGGCAGTCACACCTGTCAGAGTAAGTAGTTTAAATCCAGCTAGTGGCCAGGGACAGCAGGGTGTGACTGCAAGTCAGGCAGGTAAAGGGAACCAGCAGTCAGGAACTCAGGAGCCTCAGCCCTTGACCCTGTCCAACAGGTATGAGGCACTTGCTCCCTGTGTGGATGGCGAACAGGGCTGCAGGAAGGATGAGTCAGCTGACCAAGGCACCATGGTTCAGCAGGCCTTTCAAGGGGAGGGAGTAAATAGGCGAGTTGTAGTTGTAGGGGATTCTATTATCAGGGGGATAGATAGTATCCTTTGTGAGCAGGATAAAGAGTCCCGCATGGTATGTTGCCTGCCCGGTGCTCGGGTGCGGGACATCTCTGACCGGCTTGAAAGGATACTGGAGAGGGAGGGGGAGGATCCAGTTGTTGTGGTCCATGTCGGTACCAACAACATAGGCAAGTCTAGGAAAGAGGACCTGTTTAGAGATTATAAAGAGCTAGGATTCAAATTAAAAAAACAGGTCCTCAAGGGTCATAATCTCCGGATTACTGCCAGAGCCACGTGCAAATTGGCATAGGGAGGCAAGAATAAGGGAAGTTAACACGTGGCTGAAAGAGTGGTGTGGGAAAGAGGGGTTCCTTTTCATAGGACACTGGCATCAGTTCTGGGACAGGGGAGACCTATACCGTTGGGATGGTCTCCACCTGAACCGAGCTGGGACCATGTTCTAGCGAAAAGAGTAAATAGGGTGGTCAATAGGACTTTAAACTAGAGATTGGGGGGGAAGGGAAAGTCAGGGAACCAAGAGGTGAAGTAATCAGTGGGAAGCGTAGCTGCTTAGAAATACAAAAAAGCACGAAAAGACAAAACTCAGGAGAGGTTACGATAGTCCCAATCCCACAAAATATGACACAGTGTATGGAAAGGCTCAGTAAACCAAGGTCCACCACACTAAGAAAACAAAAAGGGACGGTCAATAGAGAGTTAAAGGTGCTATATTTAAATGCGCGCAGTGTACGGAACAAGGTAGATGAGCTTGTGGCCCAGATTGTGACTGGCAGGTATGATGTGGTAGGCATCACAGAGACATGGTTGCAGGGGGTTCAGGACTGGCATTTAAACATCCAGGGATTCACAACCTATCGAAAAGACAGAGAGGTGGGCAGGGGGGGCGGGGTTGCCTTGTTAATTAGGAATGAAATTAAATCAATAGCACTAAACGACATAGGGTCAGATGATGTGGAGTCTGTGTGGGTAGAGTTGAGGAACCACAAAGGCAAAAAAACCATAATGGGAGTTATGTACAGGCCTCCTAACAGTGGTCAGGACCGGGGGCACAAAATGCACCACGAAATAGAAAGTGCATGTCAGAAAGGCAAGGTCACAGTGATCATGGGGGACTTCAATATGCAGGTGGACTGGGTAAATAATGCTGCCAGTGGACTCAAGGAAAGGGAATTCATTGAATGTTTACAGGAGGGCTTTTTGGAACAGCTTGTGATGGAGCTCACGAGGGAACAGGCCATTCTGGACTTAGTGTTATGTAATGAGCCAGACTTGATTAAAGATCTTAAAGTAAGGGAGCACTTAGGAGGCAGTGATCATAATATGGTAGAATTCAATCTCCAATTTGAAAGAAAGAAGGTAGAATCAGATGTAAAGGTGTTACAGTTAAATAAAGGTAACTACGGGGGCATGAGGGAGGAACTGACGAAAATCGACTGGGAGCAGAGCCTAGTGGGAAAGACAGTAGAACAGCAATGGCAGGAGTTTCTGGGAGTAATTGAGGACACAGTACAGAGGTTCATCCCAAAGAAAAGAAAGGTTATCAGAGGGGGGATTAGGCAGCCATGGCTGACAAAGGAAGTTAGGGAATGCATCAAAGCAAAAGAGAAAGCCTATAATGTGGCAAAGAGTAGTGGGAAGTCAGAAGATTGGGAAGGCTACAAAAACAAACAGAGGATAACAAAGAGAGAAATAAGGAAAGAGAGGATCAAATTTGAAGGTAGGCTAGCCAGTAACATTAGGAATGATAGTAAAAGTTTCTTTAAATACATTAAAAACAAACGGGAGGCAAAAGTTGACATTGGGCCGCTCCAAAATGACGCTGGTAATCTAGTGATGGGAGACAAGGAAATAGCTGAGGAACTAAATAAGTACTTTGCGTCAGTCTTCACAGCAGAAGACATGAGTAATATCCCAACAATTCAGGAGAGTCAGGGGGCAGAGTTGAATATGGTAGCCATCACAAAGGAGAAAGTGCTAGAGAAACTAAGAGGTCTAAAAATTGATAAATCTCCAGGCCCAGATGGGCTACATCCTAGAGTTCTAAAGGAGATAGCTGAAGAAATAGTGGAGGCATTAGTTATGATCTTTCAAAAGTCACTGGAGTCAGGGAAAGTCCCAGAGGATTGGAAAATCGCTGTTGTAACCCCCCTGTTCAAGAAGGGAACAAGGAAAAAGATGGAAAATTATAGGCCAATTAGCCTAACCTCGGTTGTTGGCAAGATTCTAGAATCCATTGTTAAGGATGAGATTTCTAAATTCTTGGAAGTGCAGGGTCGGATTAGGACAAGTCAGCATGGATTTAGTAAGGGGAGGTCGTGCCTGACAAACCTGTTGGAGTTCTTTGAAGAGATAACAAATAGGTTAGACCATGGAGAGCCAATGGATGTTATCTATCTTGACTATCAAAAGGCCTTTGATAAGGTGCCTCACGGGAGACTGCTGAGTAAAATAAGGGCCCATGGTATTCGAGGCAAGGTACTAACATGGATTGATGATTGGCTGTCAGGCAGAAGGCAGAGAGTTGGGATACAAGGTTCTTTTTCGGAATGGCAACCGGTGACGAGTGGTGTCCCGCAGGGTTCAGTGTTGGGGCCACAGCTGTTCTCTTTATATATTAACGATCTAGATGACGGGACTGGGGGCATTCTGGCTAAGTTTGCCGATGATACAAAGATAGATGGAGGGGCAGGTAGTATGGAGGAGGTGGGGAGGCTGCAGAAAGATTTAGACAGTTTAGGAGAGTGGTCCAAGAAATGGCTGATGAAATTCAACGTGGGCAAGTGCGAGGTCTTGCACTTTGGAAAAAAGAATAGAGGCATGGACTATTTTCTAAACGGTGACAAAATTCATAATACTGAAGTGCAAAGGGACTTGGGAGTCCTAGTCCAGGATTCTCTAAAGGTAAACTTGCAGGTTGAGTCCGTAATTAAGAAAGCAAATGCAATGTTGTCATTTATCTCAAGAGGCTTGGAATATAAAAGCAGGGATGTACTTCTGAAGCTTTATAAAGCATTAGTTAGGCCCCATTTAGAATACTGTGAGCAATTTTGGGCCCCACACTTCAGGAAGGACATACTGGCACTGGAGCGGGTCCAGCGGAGATTCACACGGATGATCCCAGGAATGGTAGGCCTAACATACGATGAACGTCCTGGGATTATATTCATTGGAGTTTAGGAGGTTGAGGGGAGATCTAATAGAAACTTACAAGATAATGAATGGCTTAGATAGGGTGGATGTAGGAAAGTTCTTTCCATTAGCAGGGGAGACTAGGACCCGGGGGCACAGCCTCAGAATAAAAGGGAGTCACTTTAGAACAGAGATGAGGAGAAATTTCTTCAGCCAGAGAGTGGTGGGTCTGTGGAATTCATTGCCACAGAGGGCGGTGGAGGCCGGGACGTTGAGTGTCTTTAAGACAGAAGTTGATAAATTCTTGATTTCTCGAGGAATTAAGGGCTATGGAGAGATAGCGGGTAAATGGAGTTGAAATCAGCCATGATTGAATGGTGGAGTGGACTCGATGGGCCGAATGGCCTTACTTCCGCTCCTATGTCTCATGGTCTTATGCTCCCACCCCCTCCCCAGGCAGCGCGTTCCATATATTTACCCCCCTCTGTGTAAAAAGCTTGCCTCGCACATCTGTTCTAAACCTTTCCCCACGCACTTCAAACCTTTTTCCCCGAGTACTCAACTCTCCTGCCCGAGGAAAGAGCGTCTGACTATCCACTCTGTCCATGCCTCTCAATCTTGTAAACCTCTATCAGGTCGCCTCTCAACCTCCATCGTTCCTGTGAGAACAAACCGAGCTTATCCAACCTCTTCTCAAATGCTAATGCCCTCCGGCAGCAGCACAGTGGCTCAGTGGTTAGCACTGATGCCTCACGCCGCCGAGATCCCAGGTTCGATCGCGGCCCTGGGTCACTGTCCGTGTGGAGTTTGCACGTTCTTCCCGTATCTGCGTGGATCTCACCCCCACAACTCAAAAATTGGAATTGCGGAGGCATGGCTGCAGGGTGACCAGGGATGGGATGTTCCAGGGTTCTCAGTATTTAGGAAGGACAGGCATAAAGAAAAGGTGGTGGTGTGGCCCTGCTGGATAAAGAGGAAATTAACACAATAGTGAGAAAGGATATTACCTCTGACAATATGGAATCTGTATGGGGAGAGTTGAGAATTACCAAGGGACAAAAAACATTAGTGGGTCTCGTATAGACCCCCAAACTGCACTGGAGAGGTTGGGAATGGCATTAAACAAGAAATTAGAGATGTATGTAATAAGGGAATATCGGTGATCATGGGTGATTTTAATCTTCACATTGATTCGGCAAAACAAATTAGCCACAATGCCATAGAGGAGGAATTCCTGGAGTGTGTACAGGAAAGTTTTCTTGACCAATATGTGGACCAATATGTGGATGAACCAACTAGAGAGCAGGCCATCTTAGACTGGGTACTGTGTAATGAGAAGGGAATCATTGCCAATCTGGCTGTGCGAGACCCCTTGGGGATGAGCGACCATAACATGATTTGAGTTTTTTTATCAAGATGGACAGTGAAGTAGTTGATTCAGAGACCAGGGTGCTGAATCTTAATAAAGCGAACTATGAGGATATGAGGTGGGAGTTGGCCTTGATAGATTGGGGAGAGTTACTTAAAGGGATGACAGTGGATAGACAATGGTAAACATTCAAGGAACACATGGAGGAACCACAGCGACTGTTCATTCCTGTCTGCCATAAAAGCAAAGGAGGTAAGAGGGCCAATCCATGGCTTACAAAGGAAATTAGAAATAGTATCCAATACAAGGACGAAGCATAGAGATTGGCCAAGAAAAATAATAGGTCTGAGGATTGGGAGCAGTTTAGAATTCAGCAAAGAATGACGAAGGGATTGATTAAGAAGGGGAAAGTACAGTAAAAAAAGGAAGCTTGCAGGGAACATAAAGTCTGACACTAAGAGTTTCTACAGATATGTGAAGAGAAAGAGATTGGTAAAGAGAAATGTAGGCCCCCTACAGACAGAAACAAGGGAATGCGTAATAAGGGACAAAGAAATGGCTGAGCAATTGAATACATAATTTGGTTCTGTCTTCACAAAAGAGGACACAAATCCGATACCAGAAATGTTGGAGAATGACAGGTTTAGTGAGAGGGAAGAACTGAGGGAGATCAACATTAGTAGAGAAATGGTGCTGGGAAAATTGATGAGATTGAAGGCGGTTAAATCCCCAGGGCCTGAGAATCTGCATCCCAGAGTGCTTAAGGAGGTGACTCTGGAAATAGTGGCTGCATTGGTGGTCAGCTTCCGGGATTCTATAGACTCTGGAACAGTCCCTGCAGATTGGAGGGTAGCTCACGTCACTCCGATATTCAAAAAGGGAGGTTGAGAGAAAGCAGGGAATTATAGACCAGTAAGCCTGACAACAGTAGTGGGGAAAATGCTTGAATCCATTATCAAGGACTTTATAGCGGAACATGTAGAAAGCAGTGGCAGGATCAGTCAGAGTCAGCATGGATTTATGAGGGGAAAATCATGCTTGACAAATCTGTTGGAATTCTTTGAAGAGGTAACCAGTACAGTCGACAAGGGGGAGCCAGTCGATGTGGTATATTTGGACTTTCAGAAGGCGTTTGACAAAGTCCCGCGTAAGAGATTATTGTGCAAAATTAAAGCGCATGGGATTGGGGGAAGTGTATTGAGGTGGATAGAAAACTGGTTGGCAGAGAGGAAACAAAGAGTCGGGATTAATGGGTCCTTTTCAAATTACCAGGCAGTAACCAGTGGGGTACCACAGGGATCGATGCTGGGACCCCAGTTATTCACAATATATATTAATGATTTGGGTGAGGGAACAAAATGTAACATCTCAAAGTTTGCAGATGATACCAAGTTAGGTGGGAGGGTGAATTGTGACGAGGATGCAGGGATCCTACAGCAAGGTCTGGACAGGTTGGGCGAGTGGGCAAACCAATGGCAGATGCAGTATAATTTGGGTAAGTGTGAGGTTATTCACTTTGGAAGCAAAAACAGCAAGGCAGATTACTACCTGAATGGTTGTAAATTGGGAGAGGGGAGTGTGCAGCGGGACCTGGGTGTCCTTGTGCACCAGTCGCTGAAGGTAAGCATGCAGGTGCAGCAGGCGGTAAAGAAGGCTAATGGTATGTTGGCCTTCATAGCGAGAGGTTTCGAGTACAGGAGCAGGGATGTGTTGCTGCAATTGTACAGGGCCTTGGTGAGGCCACACCTGGAGTAGTGTGTGCAGTTTTGGTCTCCTTCTCTGTGGAAGGATGTTCTTGCTCTCGAGGGAGAGCAGCGAAGGTTTACCAGACTGATTCCAGGGATGGCGGGACTGTCATATGAGGAGAGATTGACTCGGTTGGGATTGTTCTCGCTGAAGTTCAGAAGAATGAGGGGGGATCTCATAGAGACGTATAAAATTCTAACAGGACTGGACAGGGTCGATGCAGGGAAAATGTTACCATTGATGGGTGTGTCCAGAACCAGGGGGTCTGTAGGAATCTATAATTGATGGGATCTTAACCTGTCAAACTACGCCAAGTTTGGGGGAGGCTTAGTTGATGAATCAAATTCCTGGCGCAATACGACAAGTTGTAAGATTTGTAATATTTCTGGACTATGTCAAGTTGTTCGATTCTTTGTATTATTCGACTGTGTAAAGTTGAAGGAATTTACATAATTTCTGCTATTCGGTTACCAGTAGCACTTTGCAAATACTGGGACTCAGCAGAAACTTCAGTTCAAACTTCTCAGGTGCCAAAAAGAATTGTTTTATTTGTAGTCGCTTGATTACAATTTGAAAGTCATTTAAAAGGCAATTCGTAGACAATGCGAAGCTTTCAGAGAATTACAGACATTATCTTTTTTTGCTTAGGCAGACAGCTCGAAAGTAACTTTTAAACGGTCAAAGTCTGGCAATGAAACATGAAGAGAGAGAGAAAGCTAATCTTCAGCTAAACTCAAACTCAAAGTCAAAAGTACACTCCATCACTGACACAGACTGACAGAACCCCCAAAAGACATCTCAGAGACTATTAAGGACAAAACTGACTAAACTAACAGAAAGACACACTGACAGAATCAAAGACAGAAATTAAGGACAGACAACACCAAAGACAACACTAAAATGGCGGGCCGAAACTTTTCAGTTATACACTTTCATATCTGTCTTAAGTCATCTAATCACACCCCAATATAATCCTAATTGGTTTGGGTGAGACTCAAACACATTTGATTTGATGGCAAGCCGTCCATCTTCAATGTGCAACATCAGCTTTTTAATTGTTTCATGTCTACATGTTATGGAATGTGATATTCTGCTAATCTTTACCAGCAATAGACAGGTTGTAAGCTGGCTTGGCTAATGTAACAATTGAGACTTCATATCGAGAAAGATTGAGTAAAATATATATGATTCAATGCTCTTACAAACTGCATTGGACTCCTGCCACCTGGTTGCCATGGAACTCGGTCCTTGGCCTTGACAATTAGCACAAGCAGTGTCAAATTGTCTTGCAACTGTGCTGTTACAATCTATAATGGAATTTTATGCTGTTTCATGTATCATATTGAAGTCCTGAATTTATGTGTGCTGAAATTCTCATTTTTAAAATGAGTATTAAAACAGCTATCTTTTACCTATACTAGTTGTATTCAAAATACCTGGCTTCTACAGGGTCACAGTCTGAGGATTCAGGGTAAACCATTTCGGACAGAGATAAGGAGACATTTCTTCACAAAGAGTGGTGAGCCTGTGGAATTCATTACCACAGGGAGTAGTTGATGCTAAAACATTGAATATATTCAAGAGGCGGCTGGATATAGCCCTTGGGGAGAATGGGATCAAAGGCTATGGGGAGAAAGCAGGATTAGGCTATTGAGTTGGATGATCAGACATGATGGTGATGAATGGCGGAGCAGGCTCGAAGGGCCAAAAGGCCTCCTCCTGCTTCTATCTTCTATGTATCTAGGAGGTAGATCGGCAATGCTAAATTGTCCTTAAAAGGAATAAAATAATTGGATACTCTAAATTTATTTAAAAATATAGCTAATGCCCTCCATACCAGGCAACATCCTAGTAAATCTCTTCTGTACCCTGTCCAAAGCATCCACATCCTTCTGGTAGTGTGGCGACCAGAATTATACTTGATATTCCAAATGAGGCCTAATTAAGATCCTGTACAAAATAAAAGCAAATTACTGCGGTTGCTGGAATCTGAAACCAAAAAATGCTGGAAAATCTCAGCACGTCTGGCAGCATCTGTAGGGAGAGAAAGGATCTCACGTTTCGAGTCCAGATGACCCTTTGTCGAAGCTTTCACACTTGGGATGTGTGAAGTGCTCACTTAACCATGATTGCCAATTCTCCATTAGCTAATTGTCATGGGAGTGTCCCTTCAAAGGGGTTTTTGTCTTATCACATGGATTCATTTTTGTGGGTGAAGCTAGGCTGTGGCACTGAGATTTACTTTTGCTTTGGGTTTTTGGACTGGTTTGAACTGCACAGGATGAAAGAAGTGTCTCTCTATCTTCATTTTAAAAGCTGTTTCCAGACTATGTGGTAACTTTAAAGAGATAATTGCTTTGTGGAAGGAATTCAAACCTGCTGTTTGGAAAGGGCAACAGAGTATCACTAACAAGTCTTATACCAGTGAGAATGCCGTGTGCTGGGCCACGCCTTTGAAAAGAGGTTTCTGGTTTTACTTGGATTTTGTCATTGGATTGGAACAGTTAAGGGGGAATTCTTTAAGGGTTATACATAGATTATTGTGGCTGTGTGGGTCTTTATGTTTGTAATTGATCAATATTCTTGCTATGTGTTTATATACAAATGCTGACTTAATTCTGAGAATAAAGCTTGTTTTCTTTTATTAAAAACACTTAAGAAGTCTGTTGAATCACACCTGAAGTGAAGGCTCGTGTGCTTATCCAAGCCAAATTCAACATAAAGATTGTAGATCAAGTGGACTCCATGAAACACTTTGGAGTTTTTAAACACTGGCCCATAACAAAAATTGGGGGCTCATCCGGGATAAAATATCTTTTGTGATTGGGTTGGTTTAGAGAACTTAAAGACAGTGAGGGGTGAGCATAGTTGTGTTTGCTTTTCAGGTGTTGTATTCAAGTTTAAATAGGGAGTGTGTTGTGAACAATGGCTCTTTCAGAGGCTCAGAAGTTTTTGGGGTGGAGAACGTCATGCACAAACGTCCATTTACAAACAGAGACTAATATATATTTTAGATTTGGCAAAACCATTGCAGTTAACATTGACTGACAAAATATGAAAAGAAGAGGTAATTGCGGCAGTAGCTGGGCATTTAAAATTGCCTGAGACACAGTCGGAATCATTGGAAATGGCAAGAATTCAATTACAGATCAAGCAGTTTGAACGTGAAAGAGAATTAAAGCAGCTTGAATTCAAAATGTGGAAAAAGAAAGAATAGCTCTAGCAGGACAAAATGCGAGAGAAAGAGAGGTACAGATCAGGGAAAAAGAAAAAGAGAGAGATTTTGAACTTCAGAAACTGGCCATGAAATGTGAACATCAGTTTAAATTGGCGGAGGTAAAGAGAAACGTACAGTCTGGGGATAGCGATGAGGATAGTGAGCAAGAGCTTCATAGTCGAAGGCTGAGGTGGATATTTTTAGTTCAGGAAAGTTGGCAGAAAGATATATAAATAAAACGGATTAATCAGAAAGCATACGCGGCAGCATAGTGGTTAGCACTATGGCTTCACACGCCAGGGTCCCAGGTTCGATTCCCGGCTTGGGTCACTGTAATACGAAATGAAATGAAAATCGCTTATTGTCACAAGTAGGCTTCAATGAAGTTACTGTGAAAAGCCCCTAGTCGCCACATTCCGGCGCCTGTTCGGGGAGGCTGGTACGGGGTCTGTGCGGAGTCTGCATGTTCTCCCCGTGTCTGTGTGGGTTTCCTCAGGGTGCTCCGGTTTCCTCCCACAGTCCAAAGATGTGCAGGTTAGGTGGATTGGCCATGCTAAATTGCCCTTAGGTTAGATGGGGTTGCTGGGTTACAGTAGGGTGTCTTTCCAAGAGCCGGTGCAGACCCGATGGGGTGAATGGCCTCCTTCTGCACCGTAAATTCTATGATTCTATAAGAGGAATTTGAGTGTATACCAAAATGTTATTACCTTAAAAATTATGTCAAGTGATAGGAAACCTCAAGCAGTGATAAAATCAGCGCCTTTAATACCCATTCCAGCATTTGAGGAACCTTTTACAAGGGTCCTAATTGATTGTGTAGGACTGCTTCCTAAAACAAAAAGTGGGAATCAATATCTTTTGACTGTAATGGATGTGTCTACTAGGTTTCCAGAGGCCATTCCAGTACGTAATATTACAGCTAACAGGATTGTGGAGGAGTTACTAAAATTCTTTACTAGATATGGACTACCCACAGAAATTCAATCGGATCAAGGATCAAATTTTACCTCAAGGTTATTCAAGGAGGTTATGGATAACTTAGGAATAAAACAATTTAAATCAACTGCGTACCATCCAGAATCGCAGTGAGCGTTAGAAAGGCATTAAAGACAATGTTGAGGGCTTATTGTCAAGATTCTCCAGAGGATTGGGATAAAGGAATTCCATTCGTATTGTTTGCAATTAGGGATGCACCGAATGAGTCTACCAAATTTAGTCCTTTTGAACTAATTTTTGGTCATGAGGTAAGGACCACTTAAATTGATTAAAGGAAAAATTGGTGGGTGAGAAATCAGAAATTACACTATTGGATTACGTGTCAAATTTTAGGGAATGATTAAATAGAGCAGGTGAATTGGCGAGACAACATTTAAAAGTTGTACAGCATGTGATAAAACAGGTGACCGTGACGGACAAGAAAGCAAAAGTTCGTAGTATTGCCAGTGGGGATAAAGTTTTAGTGTTGTTACCAGTGGTAGGGGAGCCTTTAAAAGCTAGGTTTTGTGGACCGTATCAGATTGAAAGGAAATTGTATGAACAAAGAACAAAGAAATGTACAGCACAGGAACAGGCCCTTCGGCCCTCCAAGCCCGTGCCGACCATACTACCCGACTAAACTACAATCTTCTACACTTCCTGGGTCCGTATCCCTCTATTCCCATCCTATTCATATATTTGTCAAGATGCCCCTTAAATGTCACTATCGTCCCTGCTTCCACCACCTCCTCCGGTAGCGAGTTCCAGGCACCCACTACCCTCTGTGTAAAAAACTTGCCTCGTACATCTACTCTAAACCTTGCCCCTCGCACCTTAAACCTATGCCCACTAGTAATTGACCCCTCTACCCTGGGGAAAAGCCTCTGACTACCTTCTCCACCTGTGTTGCCCCTTTCAATGACCTGTGGATCTGTACACCTAGATCTCTCTGACTTTCAATACTCTTGAGGGTTCTACCATTCACTGTAGATTCCCTACCTGCATTAAACCTTCCTAAATGCATTACCTCACATTTGTCAGGATTAAACTCCATCTGCCACCTCTCCGCCCAAGTCTTCAAACAATCTAAATCCTGCTGTATCCTCTGACAGTCCTCATCGCTATTCGCAATTCCACCAACTTTTGTGTCATCTGCAAACTTACTAATCAGACCAGTTACATTTTCCTCCAAACAGCAAAGGTCCCAGCACTGATCCCTGCAGAACACCACGAGTCACAGCCCTCTAATTAGAAAAGCATCCTTCCATTGCTACTCTCTGCTTCTATGACCTAGCCAGTTCTGTATCCACCTTGCCAGCTCACCCCTGATCCCGTGTAACTTCACCTTTTGTACTAGTCTACCATGAGGGACTTTGTCAAAGGCCTTACTGAAGTCCATATAGACAAAATCCACTGCCCTACCTGCATCAATCATCTTTGTGACCTCCTTGAAAAACTCTATCAAGTTAGTGAGACACGACCTCCCCTTCACAAAACCATGCTGCCTCTCGCTAATACGTCCATTTGATTCCAAATAGGAGTAGATCCTGTCTCGAAGAATTCTCTCCAGTAATTTCTCTACCACTGACGTAAAGCTCACCGGCCTGTAGTTCCCTGGATTATCCTTGCTACCCTTCTTAAACAAAGGAACAACATTAGATATTCTCCAGTCCTCCGGGACATCCCCTGAAGACAGCGAGGATCCAAAGATTTCTGTCAAGGCCTCAGCAATTTCCTCTCCAGCCTCCTTCAGTATTCTGGGGTAGATCCCATCAGGTCCTGGGGACTTATCTACCTTAATATTTTTTAAGACGCCCAACACCACGTCTATTTGGATCTCAATGTGACCCAGGCTATCTACACCCCCTTCTCCAGACTCAACATCCACCAATTCCTTCTCTTTCATTTAGGCTCGAGGTCAGGTAGAAGTAGAAAGAAGTTGAACCGTGACGTCACAGCCTGCAGGTAAGGGATTGGCTGGTGACTGGTAAGTAGTTTTTCTTTTATTTTCCCTCCGGTGTTATCGTGCAGGGCGCAGAGGTTGCTGAGTGAGTGCTTGCTGAGAAGGGGAGTGAATAACAGGTAAGCTCTTTCTTTCTTTTCCTTATTGTATCTAGAGGGGATGGCAGGGAAGGTAGTGCAATGTTCCTCCTGCAGAATGTTTGAGGTGAGGGACGCCGACAGTGTCCCTGCTGATTTCATCTGTGGGAAGTGCACCCATCTCCAGCTCCTCAGAAACCGCGTTAGGGAACTGGAGCTGGAGCTGGATGAACTTCGGATCATTCGGGAGGCAGAGGTGGTCATAGATAGAAGCTTCAGGGATGTAGTTACTCCGAAGAATAAAGATAGATGGGTGATGGTGAGAGGGGCTGGGAGGAAGCAGTCAGTACAGGGATCCCCTGTGGTCGTTCCCCTTAGTAACAAGTATACCGCTTTGGATACTGTTGGGGGGGGGGGGCTTACCAGGGGTAAGCCATGGGGTGCAGGTCTCTGGCACAGAGTCTGTTCCTGTTACTCAGAAGGGAAGGGGGGAGAGGAGTAGAGCATTAGTCATTGGAGACTCCATAGTTAGGGGGATAGATAGGAGATTCTGTGGGAACGAGAGAGACTCGCGGTTGGTGTGTTGCCTTCCAGGTACCAGGGTGCGTGATGTCTCGGATCATGTTTTCGGGATCCTTAAGGGGGAGGGGGAGCAGCCCCAAGTTGTGGTCCACATAGGTACCAACAACATAGGTAGGAAAAGGGATGGGGATGTAAGGCAGGAATTCAGGGAGCTGGGGTGGGAACTTAGATCTAGGACAAACAGAGTTATTATCTCTGGGTTGTTACCCGTGCCACGTGATAGCGAGACGAGGAATAGGGAGAGAGAGGAGTTGAACACGTGGCTACAGGGATGGTGCAGGAGGGAGGGTTTCAGATTTCTGGATAATTGGGGCTCATTCTGGGGTCGGTGGGACCTCTACAAACGGGATGGTCTACACCTGGACCAGAGGGGTACCAATAACCTGGGGGGGGAATTTGTTAATGCTCTTCGGGAGGGTTTAAACTAGTTCAGCAGGGCTTGGGAACCTGAATTGTAGCTCCAGTATACAGGAGGTTGAGAGAGTGAGGTCATGAGTAAGGTTTCAAAGTTGCAGGAGTGTACCGGCAGGCAGGAAGGTGGTTTAAAGTATGTCTTCAATGCCAGGAGTATCCGGAATAAGGTGGGTGAACTTGCGGTATGGGTTGGTACCTGGGACTTCGATGTTGTGGCCATTTCGGAGACATGGATAGAGCAGGGACAGGAATGGTTGTTGCAGGTGCCGGGGTTTAGATATTTCAGTAAGCTCAGGGAAGGTGGTAAAAGAGGGGGAGGGGTGGCATTGTTAGTCAAGGACAGTATTACGGTGGCAGAAAGAACGTTTGATGAGGACTCGTCTACTAAGGTAGTGTGGGCTGATGTTAGAAACAGGAAAGGAGAGGTCACCCTGTTAGGGGTTTTCTATAGGCCTCCGAAAAGTTCCAGAGATGTAGAGGAAAGGATTGCAAAGATGATTCTGGATAGGAGCGAAAACAACAGGGTAGTTGTTATGGGGGACTTTAACTTTCCAAATATTGACTGGAAATGCTATAGTTCGAGTACTTTAGATGGGTCCGTTTTTGTCCAATGTGTGCAGGAGAGTTTCCTGACACAGTGTGTAGATAGGCCAACGAGAGGCGAGGCCATATTGGATTTGGTACTGGGTAATAGAACATAGAACAATACAGCGCAGTACAGGCCCTTCGGCCCACAATGTTGCACCGAAACAAAAGCCATCTAACCTACACTATGCCATTATCATCCATATGTTTATCCAATAAACTTTTAAATGCCCTCATTTGAACCAGGACAGGTGTTAGATTTGGAGGTAGGTGTGCACTTTGGTGATAGTGACCACAATTCGATTACATTTACTTTAGTGGTGGAAAGGGATAGGTATATACCGCAGGGCAAGAGTTATATCTGGGGGAAAGGCAATTATGATGCGATGAGGCAAGACTTAGGATGCATCGGATGGAGAGGAAAAGTGCAGGGGATGGGCACAATGGAAATGTGGAGCTTGTTCAAGGAACAGCTACTGCATGTCCTTGATAAGTATGTACCTGTCAGGCAGGGAGGAAATGGCCGAGCAAGGGAACCGTGGTTTACTCAGGCAGTCGAAACACTTGTCAAGAGGAAGAAGGAGGCTTATGTAAAGATGAGACATGACGGTTCAGTTAGGGTGCTCGAGAGTTAAACGTTAGCTAGGAAGGACCTAAAGAGAGAGCCAAGAAGAGCCAGGAGGGGACATGAGAAGTCTTTGGCAGGTAGGATCAAGTCGATTTCGGCGGCGTGAGAACAGCTGGTGAGTCAGTTTCAGCGGGAGCATTGCGGAAGGAGGTTGCTGGGAGGTAAGTCAACCTTTAAAAGCACTTGTCTTTGCAGGGGCAGGCCAGTCGATTTTGGCGTGAGAACAGCTGGTGAGTCAGTTTCAGCGGGAGCATTGCGGAAGGAGGTTGCTGGGAGGTAAGTCAACCTTTAAAAGCACTTGTCTTTGCAGGGGCAGGCCAGTCGATTTCGGCGGCGTGAGAACAGCTGGCTGGTTAGTCAATTTCAGCAGGAGCTGAGAATTTTTTTTTTTTTTTTAATTTTAAATTCGTTTTTTAGGCGGGAACAGGAAGTCGACCCGCGGACGTCTGGGAAGACCCTCACCAATAAATTCTGGTGGAGAGGAAACCCGAGACACTACACGTGTAGTGTCTCCCACCCACCCTCCTCCTCTAACCTAATAATAAAACCCATTGGTGTGAGGTAAGTACCATATTTTTATTATATTATTATTATTTTTTATAAAAATTTAATTTAGTTGTTAGCCAGATCTTGGTAGAAAGTTAGAGGAATGGCAGGGAAGGGAGTACAATGTTCCTCCTGCAGGATGTTTGAGGTGAGGGATGCAGTTAGTGTCCCTGCTGATTTTACCTGCAGGAAGTGCTGCCATCTCCAGCTCCTCCAAGACCGAGTTAGGGAACTGGAGCTGGAGTTGGAAGAACTTTGGATCATTCGGGAGGCAGAGGGGGCCATAGATAGCAGCTTCAGGGAATTAGTTACACCAAAGATTGGAGATAGGTGGGTAACTGTAAGAGGGACTGGGAAAAAACAGTCAGTGCAGGGATCCCCTGCGGTCGTACCCCTGAGAAACAAGTATACCGCTTTGGATACTTGTGGGGGGGACGACTTACCAGGGGTAAGCCATGGGGTACGGGCCTCTGGCACGGAGTCTGTCCCTGTTGCTCAGAAGGGAAGGGGGGAGAGGAGCAGAGCATTAGTAATTGGGGACTCTATAGTCAGGGGCACACATAGGAGATTTTGTGGGAGCGTGAGAGACTCACGTTTGGTATGTTGCCTCCCAGGTGCAAGGGAACGTGATGTCTCGGATCGTGTTTTCCGGGTCCTTAGGGGGGAGGGGGAGCAGCCCCAAGTCATGGTCCACATTGGCACTAACGACATAGGTAGGAAAGGGGACAAGGATGTCAGGCAGGCTTTCAGGGAGCTAGGATGGAAGCTCAGAACTAGAACAAACAGAGTTGTTATCTCTGGGTTGTTGCCCGTGCCACGTGATAGTGAGATGAGGAATAAGGAGAGAGAGCATTTAAACACGTGGCTACAGGGATGGTGCAGGCGGGAGGGATTCAGATTTTTGGATAACTGGGGCTCTTTCTGGGGAAGGTGGGACCTCTACAGACAGGATGGTCTACATCTGAACCTGAGGGGCACAAATATCCTGGGGGGGAGATTTGTTAGTGCTCTTTGGGGGGGTTTAAACTAATGCAGCAGGGGCATGGGAACCTGGATTGTAGTTTTAGGGTAAGGGAGAATGAGAGTATAGAGGTCAGGAGCTCAGATTTGACATCGCAGGAGGGGGCCAGTGTTCAGGTAGGTGGTTTGAAGTGTGTCTACTTCAATGCCAGGAGTATACGAAACAAGGTAGGGGAACTGGCAGCGTGGGTTGGTACCTGGGACTTCGATGTTGTGGCCATTTCGGAGACATGGATAGAGCAGGGACAGGAATGGATGTTGCAGGTTCCGGGGTTTAGGTGTTTTAGTAAGCTCAGAGAAGGAGGCAAAAGAGGGGGAGGTGTGGCGCTGCTAGTCAAGAGCAGTATTACGGTGGCGGAGAGGATGCTAGATGGGGACTCTTCTGCCGAGGTAGTATGGGCTGAAGTTAGAAACAGGAAAGGAGAGGTCACCCTGTTGGGAGTTTTTTTATAGGCCTCCTAATAGTTCTAGGGATGTAGAGGAAAGGATGGCGAAGATGATTCTGGATATGAGCGAAAGTAACAGGGTAGTTATTATGGGAGATTTTAACTTTCCAAATATTGACTGGAAAATATATAGTTTGAGTACAATAGATGGGTCGTTTTTTGTACAGTGTGTGCAGGAGGGTTTCCTGAAACAATATGTTGACAGGCCACAAAGAGGCGAGGCCACGTTGGATTTGGTTTTGGGTAATGAACCAGGCCAGGTGTTGGATTTGGAGGTAGGAGAGCACTTTGGGGACAGTGACCACAATTCGGTGACGTTTACGTTAATGATGGAAAGGGATAAGTATACACCGCAGGGCAAGAGTTATATCTGGGGGAAGGGCAATTATGATGCCATTAGACGTGACTTGGGGGGGATAAGGTGGAGAAGTAGGCTGCAAGTGTTGGGCACACTGGATAAGTGGGGCTTGTTCAAGGATCAGCTACTGCGTGTTCTTGATAAGTATGTACCGGTCAGACAGGGAGGAAGGCGTCGAGCGAGGGAACCGTGGTTTACCAAGGAAGTGGAATCTCTTGTTAAGAGGAAGAAGAAGGCCTATGTGAAGATGAGGTGTGAAGTTTCGGTTGGGGCGATGGATAGTTACAAGGTAGCGAGGAAGGATCTAAAGAGAGAGCTAAGACGAGCAAGGAGGGGACATGAGAAGTATTTGGCAGGAAGGATCAAGGAAAACCCAAAAGCTTTCTATAGGTATGTCAGGAATAAGCGAATGACTAGGGAAAGAGTAGGACCAGTCAAGGACAGGGATGGGAAATTGTGTGTGGAGTCTGAAGAGATAGGCGAGATACTAAATGAATATTTTTCGTCAGTATTCACTCAGGAAAAAGATAATGTTGTGGAGGAGAATGCTGAGCCCCAGGCTAATAGAATAGATGGCATTGAGGTACGTAGGGAAGAGGTGTTGGCAATTCTGGACAGGCTGAAAATAGATAAATCCCCGGGACCTGATGGGATTTATCCTAGGATTCTATGGGAGGCCAGGGAAGAGATTGCTGGACCTTTGGCTTTGATTTTTATGTCATCATTGGCTACAGGAATAGTGCCAGAGGACTGGAGGACAGCAAATGTGGTCCCTTTGTTCAAAAAGGGGAGCAGAGACAACCCCGGCAACTATAGGCCGGTGAGCCTCACGTCTATAGTGGGTAAAGTCTTGGAGGGGATTATAAGAGACAAGATTTATAATCATCTAGATAGGAATAATATGATCAGGGATAGTCAGCATGGCTTTGTGAAGGGTAGGTCATGCCTCACAAACCTTATTGAGTTCTTTGAGAAGGTGACTGAACAGGTAGACGAGGGTAGAGCAGTTGATGTGGTGTATATGGATTTCAGCAAAGCGTTTGATAAGGTTCCCCACGGTAGGCTATTGCAAAAAATACGGAGGCTGGGGATTGAGGGTGATTTAGAGATGTGGATCAGAAATTGGCTAGCTGAAAGAAGACAGAGGGTGGTGGTTGATGGGAAATGTTCAGAATGGAGTACAGTCACAAGTGGAGTACCACAAGGATCTGTTCTGGGGCCGTTGCTGTTTGTCATTTTTATCAATGACCTAGAGGAAGGCGCAGAAGGGTGGGTGAGTAAATTTGCAGACGATACTAAAGTCGGTGGTGTTGTCGATAGTGTGGAAGGATGTAGCAGATTACAGAGGGATATAGATAAGCTGCAGAGCTGGGCCGAGAGGTGGCAAATGGAGTTTAATGTAGAGAAGTGTGAGGTGATTCACTTTGGAAGGAATAACAGGAATGCGGAATATTTGGCTAATGGTAAAGTTCTTGAAAGTGTGGATGAGCAGAGGGATCTAGGTGTCCATGTACATAGATCCCTGAAAGTTGCCACCCAGGTTGATAGGGTTGTGAAGAAGGCCTATGGAGTGTTGGCCTTTATTGGTAGAGGGATTGAGTTCCGGAGTCGGGAGGTCATGTTGCAGCTGTACAGAACTCTGGTACGGCCGCATTTGGAGTATTGCGTACAGTTCTGGTCACCGCATTATAGGAAGGACGTGGAGGCTTTGGAGCGGGTGCAGAGGAGATTTACCAGGATGTTGCCTGGTATGGAGGGAAAATCTTATGAGGAAAGGCTGATGGACTTGAGGTTGTTTTCGTTGGAGAGAAGAAGGTTAAGAGGAGACTTAATAGAGGCATACAAAATGATCAGGGGGTTGGATAGGGTGGACAGTGAGAGCCTTCTCCCGCGGATGGATATGGCTGGCACGAGGGGACATAACTTTAAACTGAGGGGTAATAGATATAGGACAGAGGTCAGAGGTAGGTTCTTTACGCAAAGAGTAGTGAGGCCGTGGAATGCCCTACCTGCTACAGTGGTGAACTCGCCAACATTGAGGGCATTTAAAAGTTTATTGGATAAACATATGGATGATAATGGCATAGTGTAGGTTGGATGGCTTTTGTTTCGGTGCAACATCGTGGGCCGAAGGGCCTGTACTGCGCTGTATTGTTCTATGTTCTATAACCCTAAAGCTTTCTACAGATATGTCAGGAATAAAAGAATGACTAGGGTAAGAGTAGGGCCAGTCAAGGACAGTAGTGGGAAGTTGTGCATGGAGTCCGAGGAGATAGAAGAGGTGCTAAATGAATATTTTTCGTCAGTATTCACACAGGAAAAAGACAATGTTGTCGAGGAGAATACTGAGAGTCAGGCTACTAGACTAGAAGGGCTTGAGGTTCATAAGGAGGAGGTGTTAACAATTCTGGAAAGTGTGCAAATAGATAAGTCCCCTGGGCCGGATGGGATTTAGCCTAGGATTCTCCGGGAAGCTAGGGAGGAGATTGCTGAGCCTTTGGCCTTGACCTTTAAGTCATCTTTGTCTACAGGAATAGTGCCAGAAGACTGGAGGATAGCAAATGTTGTCCCCTTGTTCAAGAAGGGGAGTAGAGACAACCCTGGTAACTATAGACCAGTGAGCCTTACTTCTGTTGTGGGCAAAATCTTGGAAAGGTTTATAAGAGATAGGATGTATAATCACCTGGAAAGGTATAATTTGATCAGACATAGTCAACACGGTTTTGTGAAGGGTAGGTCGTGCCTCACAAACCTTATTGAGTTCTTTGAGAAGGTGACCAAACAGGTGGATGAGGGTAGAGCAGTTGATGTGGTGTATATGGATTTCAGTAAAGCATTTGATAAGGTTCCCCACGGTAGGCTACTGCAGAAAATACGGAAGCATGGGATTCAGGGAGATTTAGCAGTTTGGATCAGAAATTGGCTAGCTGGAAGAAGACAAAGGGTGGTGGTTGATGGGAAATGTTCAGACTGGAGTCCAGTTACTAGTGGTGTACCACAAGGATCTGTTTTGGGGCCACTGCTGTTTGTCATTTTTATAAATGACCTGGACGAGGGCGTAGAAGGGTGGGTGAGTAAATTTGCAGATGACACTAAAGTCGGTGGCGTTGTGGACAGTGCGGAAGGATGTTACAAGTTACAGAGGGACATAGATTAGCTGCAGCACTGGGCTGGGAGGTGGCAAATTGAGTTTAATGCAGAAAAGTGTGAGGTGATTCATTTTGGAAGGAATAACAGGAAGACAGAGTACTGGGCTAATGGTAAGATTCTTGGCAGTGTGGATGAGCAGAGAGATCTCGGTGTCCATGTACATAGATCTCTGAAAGTTGCCACTCAGGTTGAGAGGGTTGTTAAGAAGGCGTACGGTGTGTTAGCTTTTATTTGTAGAGGGATTGAGTTTCGGAGCCATGAGGTCATGTTGCAGCTGTACAACACTCTGGTGCGGCCGCATTTGGAGTATTGCTTGCAATTCTGGTCGCCGCATTATAGGAAGGATGTGGAAGCATTGGAAAGGGTGCAGAGGAGATTTACCAGAATGTTGCCTGGTATGGAGGGAATTTCTTATGAGGAAAGGCTGAGGGACCTGAGGCTGTTTTTGTTAGAGAGAAGAAGGTTAAGAGGTGACCTAATTGAGGCATACAAGATGATCAGAGGATTGGATAGGGTGGACAGTGAGAGCCTTTTTCCTCGGATGGTGATGTCTAGCACGAGGGGACATAGCTTTAAATTGAGGGGAGATAGATATAAGACAGATGTCAGAGGTAGGTTCTTTACTCAGAGAGTAGTAAGGGCATGGAATGCCCTGCCTGCAACAGTAGTGGACTCGCCAACACTAAGGACATTCAAATGGTCATTGGATAGACATATGGACAATAAGGGAATAGTGTAGATGGGCTTTAGAGTGGTTTCACAGGTCGGCGCAACATCGAGGGCCGAAGGGCCTGTACTGCGCTGTAATGTTCTATGTTTAGTACCTCGCCCATTTCCTCTGGCTCCACACATAGATTCCTTTGCCTATCATTCAATGGGCCAACCCTTTCCCTGGCTACCCTCTTGCTTTTTATGTACGTGTAAAAAGCCTTGGGATTTTCCTTAACCCTATTTGCCAATGACTTTTCGTGACCCCCTTCTAGCCCTCCTGACTCCTTGCTTAAGTTCCTTCCTACTTTCCTTATAATCCACACAGGCTTCGTCTGTTCCCAGCCTTTTAGCCCTGACAAAAGCCTCCTTTTTCTTTTTGACGAGGCCTACACTGTCTCTCGTTATCCAAGGTTCCCGAAAATTGCCGTATTTATCCTTCTTCCTCACAGGAACATGCCGGTCCTGAATTCCTTTCAACTGACACTTGAAAGCCTCCCACATGTCAGATGTTGATTTGCCCTCAAACATCCGCCCCCAATGTATGTTCTTCAGTTCCCGCCTAATATTGTTATAATTAGCCTTCCCCCAATTTAGCACATTCATCCTCGGACCACTCTTATCCTTGTCCACCAGTACTTTAAAACTTACTGAATTGTGGTCACTGTTCCCGAAATGCTCCCCTACTGAAACATCTACCACCTGGCCGGGCTCATTCCCCAATACCAGGTCCAGTACCGCCCCTTCCCTAGTTGGACTGTTTACATATTGTTTTAAGAAGCCCTCCTGGATGCTCCTTACAAACTCCGCCCCGTCTAAGCCCCTGACACTCAGTGAGTCCTAGTCAATATTGGGGAAGTTGAAGTCTCCCATCACAACAACCCTGTTGTTTTTACTCTTTTCCAAAATCTGTCTACCTATCTGCTCCTCTATCTCCCGCTGGCTGTTGGGAGGCCTGTAGTAAACCCCCAACATTGTGACTGCCCTCTTCTTATTCCTGATCTCTACCCATATAGCCTCACTGCCCTCTGAGGTGTCCTCCCGCAGTACAGCTGTGATATTCTCCCTAACCAGTAGCGCAACTCCGCCTCCCCTTTTACATCCCCCTCTATCCTGCCTGAAACATCTAAATCCTGGAACGTTTAGCTGCCAATGCTACCCTTCCCTCAACCAGGTCTCTGTAATGGCAACAACATCATAGTTCCAAGTACTAATCCAAGCTCTAAGTTCATCTGCCTTACCCGTAATACTTCTTGCATTAAAACATATGCACTTCATACTAGTACAAAAGGTGAAGTCACACAGGATCAGGGGTGAACTGGCAAGGTGGATACAGAACTGGCTAGGCCATAGAAGGCAGAGGGTAGCAATGGAGGGATGCTTTTCTAATTGGAGGGCTGTGACCAGTGGTGTTCCACAGGGATCAGTGCTGGGACCTTTGCTCTTTGTAGTATATATAAATGATTTGGAGGAAAATGTAACTGGTCTGATTAGTAAGTTTGCAGACGACACAAAGGTTGGTGGAATTGCGGATAGCGATGAGGACTGTCTGAGGATACAGCAGGATTTAGATTGTCTGGAGACTTGGGCGGAGAGATGGCAGATGGAGTTTAACCTGGACAAATGTGAGGTAATGCATTTTGGAAGGGCTAATGCAGGTAGGGAATATACAGTGAATGGTAGAACCCTCAAGAGTATTGAAAGTCAAAGAGATCTAGGAGTACAGGTCCACAGATCACTGAAAGGGGCAACACAGGTGGAGAAGGTAGTCAAGAAGGCATACGGCATGCTTGCCTTCATTGGCCGGGGCATTGAGTATAAGAATTGGCAAGTCATGTTGCAGCTGTATAGAACCTTAGTTAGGCCACACTTGGAGTATAGTGTTCAATTCTGGTCGCCACACTACCAGAAGGATGTGGAGGCTTTAGAGAGGGTGCAGAAGAGATTTACCAGAATGTTGCCTGGTATGGAGGGCATAAGCTATGAGGAGCGATTGAATAAACTCGGTTTGTTCTCACTGGAACGAAGGAGGTTGAGGGGCGACCTGATAGAGGTATACAAAATTATGAGGGGCATAGACAGAGTGGATAGTCAGAGGCTTTTCCCCAGGGTAGAGGGGTCAATTACTAGGGGGCATAGGTTTAAGGTGAGAGGGGCAAAGTTTAGAGTAGATGTACGAGGCAAGTTTTTTACGCAGAGGGTAGTGGGTGCCTGGAACTCACTACCGGAGGAGGTAGTGGAAGCAGGGACGATAGGGACATTTAAGGGGCATCTTGACAAATATATGAATAGGATGGGAATAGAAGGATACGGACCCAGGAAGTGTAGAAGATTGTAGTTTAGTCGGGCAGTATGGTCGGCACGGGCTTGGAGGGCCGAAGGGCCTGTTCCTGTGCGGTATATTTCTTTGTTCTTTGTTCTTTGTTCAGGCCACCAGACCCGCTGTGTTCAGCAACTTCTCCCTGTCTGCTCTGCCTCAGAGCCCCACTGTCCCTATTCCCTAGTTCTCCCTCAATGCTTTCACCTTCTGACCTATTGCTCCGGTACCCACCCCCCTGCCATACTAGTTTAAACCCTCCCGCTGAATTATTTGGTCAGAACGCCAGATAGAAGGAAGACTCACTGAGTGTGTCATGTGAATATGCTTAAAGGGTACTTTGAAAGGGAAGGAGAGATAACGGAGGAGGTTTTAGTGTAATCGATTCCCGGGTTGGGTCACTGTCTGTGCGGAGTCTGCACATCCTCCCCGTGTGTGCGTGGGTTTCCTCCGGGTGCTCCGGTTTCCTCCCACAGTCCAAAGATGTGCAGGTTAGGTGGATTGGCCATGATAAATTGCCCTTAGTGTCCAAAAAGGTTAGGTGGGGTTACTGGGTTATGGGGATAGAGTGGAGGCATGGGCTGGGGTGCTTTTTCCAGACTCGATGGGCCGAATGGTCTCCTTCATCACCGTGAATTCTATGATTCTATGAACTGCGACAGTGGAGAGAGAGAGAGAGAGAGAGAGAGTGTAACAGCGACAGTGCAGAGAGAGACAGAGAGAGAGTTATAGGGACAGTGGAGAGAGAGAGAGAGAGAGAGTGTAACAGCGACAGTGCAGAGAGAGAGAGAGAGAGTAATAGGGACAGTGGAGAGAGAGAGAGAGAGAGTGTAACAGCGACAGTGGAGAGAGAGAGAGAGAGTGTAACAGCGACAGTGGAGAGAGAGTGTAACAGCGACAGTGGAGAGAGAGAGTGTAACAGTGACAGTGGAGAGAGAGAGTGTGACAGCGACAGTGGAGAGAGAGAGAGTGAGAGAGTGTAACAGCGACAGTGGAGAGAGAGAGAGAGAGAGAGAGAGTGTAACAGCGACAGTGCAGAGAGAGAGAGAGAGTGAGTAATAGGGACAGTGGAGAGAGAGAGAGAGAGAGAGAGAGAGAGTGTAACAGCGACAGTGCAGAGAGAGAGAGAGAGAGTAATAGGGACAGTGGAGAGAGAGAGAGAGAGAGAGTAACAGGGACAGTGGAGAGAGAGAGAGAGAGTAACATGGACAGTGGAGAGAGAGAGTGTAACAGCGACAGTGGAGAGAGAGAGAGAGTGTAACAGTGAAAGTGGAGAGAGAGAGTGTAACAGCGACAGTGGAGAGAGAGAGAGAGTGTAACAGTGAAAGTGGAGAGAGAGAGTGTAACAGCGACAATGCGGAGAGAGAGAGTGTAACAGCGAAAGTGGAGGGAGAGGGAGAGAGTGTAACAGCGACAGTGGATAGAGAGAGAGAGTGTAACAGCGACAGTGGAGAGAGAGAGAGTGTAACAGCGACAGTGGAGAGAGAGTGTAACAGCGACAGTGGAGAGAGAGAGTGTAACAGCGACAGTGGAGAGAGAGAGTGTGACAGCGACAGTGGAGAGAGAGAGAGTGAGAGAGTGTAACAGCGACAGTGGAGAGAGAGAGAGTGTAACAGCGATAGTGGAGAGAGAGGGAGTGCAACAGCGACAGTTGAGAGAGAGAGTGTAACAGCGACAGTGGAGAGAGAGAGAGTGTAACAGTGACAGTGGAGAGAGAGAGAGAGAGTGTAACAGTGAAAGTGGAGAGAGAGAGTGTAACAGCGACAGTGGAGAGAGAGAGAGAGAGAGAGAGAGAGAGAGAAACAGGGACAATGGAGAGAGAGTGTAACAGTGAAAGTGGAGAGAGTGAGTGTAACAGCGACAGTGGAGAGAGAGAGAGTGTAACAGCGAAAGTGGAGGGAGAGGGAGAGAGTGTAACAGTGACAGTGGATAGAGAGAGAGAGTGTAACAGCGACAGTGGAGAGAGAGAGAGAGAGAGTGTAACAGCGACAGTGGAGAGAGAGTGTAACAGCGACAGTGGAGAGAGAGAGTGTAACAGCGACAGTGGAGAGAGAGAGTGTGACAGCGACAGTGGAGAGAGAGAGAGTGAGAGAGTGTAACAGCGACAGTGGAGAGAGAGAGAGAGTGTAACAGCAATAGTGGAGAGAGAGGGAGTGCAACAGCGACAGTGGAGAGAGAGAGTGTAACAGCGACAGTGGAGCGAGAGAGAGTGTAACAGTGACAGCGGAGAGAGAGAGAGAGTGTAACAGCGACAGTGGAGAGAGAGAGAGTGTAACAGTGAAAGTGGAGAGAGTGAGTGTAACAGCGACAGTGGAGAGAGAGAGAGTGTAACAGCGAAAGTGGAGGGAGAGGGAGAGAGTGTAAGTGACAGTGGATAGAGAGAGAGAGTGTAACAGCGACAGTGGAGAGAGAGAGTGTGTAACAGCGACAGTGGAGAGAGAGAGAGTAACAGTGACAGTGGATAGAGAGAGTGTAACAGCGACAGTGGATAGAGAGAGAGAGTGTAACAGCGACAGTGGAGAGAGAGAGTGTAACAGCGACAGTGGATAGAGAGAGAGAGTGTAACAGCGACAGTGGAGAGAGAGAGTGTAACAGCGACAGTGGATAGAGAGAGAGAGAGAGTGCAACAGAGACTGTGGAGAGAGAGAGAGAGTGCAACAGAGACTGTGGAGAGAGAGAGAGAGTGCAACAGGGACTGTGGAGAGAGAGAGAGAGAGAGAGTGCAACAGGGACTGTGGAGAGAGAGATGAGAGAGAGAGTGCAACAGAGACTGTGGAGAGAGAGAGAGAGAGTGCAACAGAGACTGTGGAGAGAGAGAGAGAGAGTGCAGCAGGGACTGTGGAGAGAGAGAGAGAGAGAGAGTGCAACAGGGACTGTGGCGAGAGAGAGAGAGAGAGAGAGAGTGCAGCAGGGACTGTGGAGAGAGAGATGAGAGTGCAACAGAGACTGTGGAGAGAGAGAGAGAGAGAGAGTGCAACAGAGACTGTGGAGAGAGAGAGAGAGAGAGAGAGTGCAACAGGGACTGTGGAGAGAGAGAGAGAGAGAGTGCAACAGGGGCTGTGGAGAGAGAGAGAGAGAGAGAGAGTGCAACAGGGACTGTGGAGAGAGAGAGAGTGCAACAGGGACTGTGGAGAGAGAGTGCAACAGGGACTGTGGAGAGAGAGAGAGTGCAACAGGGACTGTGGAGAGAGAGAGAGAGAGTGCAACAGGGACTGTGGAGAGAGAGAGAGTGCAACAGGGACTGTGGAGAGAGAGAGAGAGAGGTCAACAGGGACTGTGGAGAGAGAGAGTGCAACAGGGACTGTGGAGAGAGAGAGAGAGAGAGTGCAACAGAGACTGTGGAGAGAGAGAGTGCAACAGGGACTGTGGAGAGAGAGAGAGAGAGAGAGAGTGCAACAGGGACTGTGGAGAGAGAGAGAGAGAGAGTGCAACAGGGACTGTGGAGAGAGAGAGAGAGAGAGTGCAACAGGGACTGTGGAGAGAGAGAGAGAGAGAGAGTGCAACAGGGACTGTGGAGAGAGAGAGAGAGAGAGTGTAACAGGGACAGTGGAGAGAGAGAGAGAGAGAGAGTGCAACAGGGACTGTGGAGAGAGAGAGAGAGAGAGAGAGTGCAACAGGGACTGTGGAGAGAGAGAGAGAGTGCAACAGAGACTGTGGAGAGAGAGAGAGAGAGAGAGAGTGCAACAGGGACTGTGGAGAGAGAAAGAGAGAGAGAGAGAGTGCAACAGAGACTGTGGAGAGAGAGAGAGAGAGAGAGAGTGCAACAGAGACTGTGGAGAGAGAGAGAGAGTGCAACAGAGACTGTGGAGAGAGAGAGAGAGAGAGAGAGTGCAACAGGGACAGTGGAGAGAGAGAGAGAGAGTGCAACAGGGACTGTGGAGAGAGAGAGAGAGAGAGAGAGTGCAACAGGGACTGTGGAGAGAGAGAGAGAGAGAGAGAGTGCAACAGGGACTGTGGAGAGAGAGAGAGAGTGCAACAGAGACTGTGGAGAGAGAGAGAGAGAGAGAGTGCAACAGGGACAGTGGAGAGAGAGAGAGAGAGAGAGAGTGCAACAGGGACTGTGGAGAGAGAGAGAGAGAGAGAGAGAGAGTGCAACAGGGACTGTGGAGAGAGAGAGAGAGAGAGTGCAACAGGGACTGTGGAGAGAGAGAGAGAGTGCAACAGAGACTGTGGAGAGAGAGAGAGAGAGAGAGTGCAACAGGGACTGTGGAGAGAGAGAGAGAGAGAGAGTGCAACAGAGACTGTGGAGAGAGAGAGAGAGAGAGAGTGCAACAGAGACTGTGGAGAGAGAGAGAGAGTGCAACAGGGACTGTGGAGAGAGAGAGAGAGTGCAACAGGGACTGTGGAGAGAGAGAGAGAGTGCAACAGGGACTGTGGAGAGAGAGAGAGAGAGAGAGTGCAACAGGGACTGTGGAGAGAGAGAGAGAGAGAGAGTGCAACAGAGACTGTGGAGAGAGTGCAACAGGGACTGTGGAGAGAGAGAGAGAGAGAGAGTGCAACAGGGACTGTGGAGAGAGAGAGAGAGAGAGAGAGTGCAACAGGGACTGTGGAGAGAGAGAGAGAGAGAGTGCAACAGGGGCTGTGGAGAGAGTGCAACAGGGACTGTGGAGAGAGAGAGAGAGAGTGCAACAGGGACTGTGGAGAGAGAGAGAGAGAGAGAGTGCAACAGGGACTGTGGAGAGAGAGAGAGAGAGAGAGTGCAACAGGGACTGTGGAGAGAGAGAGTGAGAGAGAGTGCAACAGGGACTGTGGAGAGAGAGAGAGAGAGTGCAACAGGGACTGTGGAGAGAGAGAGTGAGAGAGTGCAACAGGGACTGTGGAGAGAGAGAGAGAGAGAGAGTGCAACAGGGACTGTGGAGAGAGAGAGTGAGAGAGTGCAACAGGGACTGTGGAGAGAGAGAGTGAGAGAGTGCAACAGGGACTGTGGAGAGAGAGAGAGAGAGAGTGCAACAGGGACTTGTAGCGCACAAAGACTCCCGAGAGACGAGTAGAGGTGAAGTCGATGAGGCTTTATTAAGCGTGACTCGTTCCCCGCAGTTCAGCAACAGACTGGAGCTGCGGGGAGAATTCCTGGTTCTTATACTCCGCCTTCAGGGCGGAGCTAGAGATCAACAGCCAACCAGGACCCGGGATCTGTCAGCCAATGACATCACGGCTTCACAGTCCCACATGACCCCTAATGCATACTACCACAGGGCTGTGGAGAGAGAGAGAGAGAGAGAGTGCAACAGGGACTGTGGAGAGAGAGAGAGAGAGTGCAACAGGGACTGTGGAGAGAGAGAGAGAGAGTGCAACAGGGACTTGGAGAGAGAGAGAGAGAGAGAGAATGTAACAGGGACAGTAGAGAGAGAGAGTGTAACAGCGACAGCGGAGAGAGAAAGTGTAACAGCGACAGTGGAGAGAGAGAGAGAGTGTAACAGTGTCGGTGGAGAGAGAGTGTAACAGCGACAGTGGAGAGAGAGAGAGAGCGAGAGTGTGACAGGGACAGGGAACCTGTGCCATTGACAACTTGGAGCTGCAGGCTCTGTTCTGAGTGGAGTCCTGTTTGGGTTAATCTTTAACTTGGGCGTCACGGTAGCACAGTGGTTAGCACTGTTGCTTCACAGCTCCAGGGTCCCAGGTTCGATTCCCAGCTTGGGTCGCTGTCTGTGCGGAGTCTGCACATTCTCCCCGTGTGTGCGTGGGTTTCCTCCGGGTGCTCCGGTTTCCTCCCACAGTCCAAAGATGTGCAGGTTAGGTGGATTGGCCGTGATAAATTGCACTAAGTGTCCAAAAAAGGTTAGGAGGGGTTATTGGGTTATGGGTATAGAGTGGAAGTGAGGGCTTAAATGGGTCGGTACAGACTCGATGGGCCAAATGGCCTCCTTCTGCACTGTATGTTCTGTGTCTATGTCTCATGGCGCTGAGGTCCTGGATTCGATCCCGGCTCTGGGTCACTGTCCGTGTGGAGTTTGCACATTCTCCCCGTGTCTGCGTGGGTTTCGCCCCCACAACCCAAAGATGTGCAGGGGAGGTGGATTGGCCGCGCTAAATTGCCCCTTAATTGGAAAACAAAATGAATTGGGTACTCTAATTTTTTTTTGAAAATTAAAATATATATATTGTTCTTAAGATGTCTGTCCTTGTCTGGGTAAGCGTTCTGTCCTCAAAATACTGCCTCTCGGCCTCCGCTTGCTCACAGATGAAAGCTCCACAGATTATCCCTGGGGCCTGACCAGGAAAGGATCATGTTGGCCAGCACAGTACTGTGATGCTGGGAATTCAGCACAGACTTTCACAATCCCACCCTCAAGATTTAATCAGCTTCTGTGAGAGTCAATACAAGGAGGTTTTAGAATTAGAAAACGGAACTGTTTCTCAGACACGGAGCAGCAATCAGCGTGAGGCCACAAAGTACATTCAACTCGCAAAGCCCAACCGCATTTAAACAGTTCATCCTTGTTCTCAGAATCCTCCACGGGATTTCCTCCAGGTCATCTCACTATCTCTGTAACCTCCTCCAGCCCCTACTCCCCTCCCTATCTCTGTAACCTCCTCCAGCCCCTACTCCCCTCCCTATCTCTGTAACCTCCTCCAGCCCCTACTCCCCTCCCGATCTCTGGAACCTCCTCCAGTCCCTACACCCCTCCCTATCTCTGTAACCTCCTCCAGCCCCTACTCCCCTCCCTATCTCTGTAAACTCCTCCAGCCCCTACTCCCCTCCCTATCTCTGTAACCTCCTCCAGTCCCTACTCCCCTCCCTGTCTCTGTAACCTCCTCCAGCCCCCACAACCCTCCCTATCTCGGTAACCTCCTCCAGCCCCTACATCCCTCCCTATCTCTGTAACCTCCGCCAGCCCCTACATCCATCTCTATGTCTGTGACCTCCTCCAGCCCCTACACCCCGCCCTATCTCTGTAAACTCCTCGAGCTCCTACACCCCTCCCTATCTCTGTAACCATCTCCAGCCCCTACACCCCTCCCTATCTCTGTAACCATCTCCAGCCCCTACACCCCTCCCGATCTCTGTAACCTCCTCCAGCCCCTACACCCTCCCTATCTCTGGAACCTCCTCCAGCTCCGACGACCCTCCCTATCTCTGTAACCTCCTCCAACCCCTACACCCCTCCCTATCTCTGTAACCTCCTCCAGCCCCTACACCCCTCCCTATCTCTGTAACCTCCTCCAGACCCTACACCCATCCCTATCTCTGTAACCTCCTCCAGCCCCTACACCCTCCCTATCTCTGTAACCTCCTCCAGACCCTACACCCCTCCCTATCTCTGTAACCTCCTCCAGTCTCCTACACCCCTCCCTATCTCTGTAATCTCCTCCAGACCCTACACCCCTCCCTATCTCTGTAACCACCTCCAGTCCCTATACCCCTCCCTATCTCTGTAACCTCCTCCAGACCCTACACCCCTCCCTATCTCTGTAACCACCTCCAGTCCCTATACCCCTCCCTATCTCTGTAACCACCTCCAGACCCTACACCCCTCCCTATCTCTGTAACCTCCTCCAGACCCTACACCCCTCCCTATCTCTGTAACCACCTCCAGTCCCTATACCCCTCCCTATCTCTGTAACCTCCTCCAGACCCTACACCCATCCCTATCTCTGTAAGGGCAGCACGGTAGCATTGTAGATAGCACAATTGCTTCGCAGCTCCAGGGTCCCAGGTTCGATTCCAGCTTGGATCACTGTCTATGCGGAGTCTGCACATCATCCCCTTGTGTGCATGGGTTTCCTCCGGGTGCTCCGGTTTCTTCCCAGTCCAAAGATGTGCAGGTTAGGTGGATTGGACATGATAAATTGCCCTAAGTGTCCAAAATTGCCCTTAGTGTTGGGTGGGGTTACTGGGTTATGGGGATAGGATGGAGGTGTGGGCTTGGGTTGGGTGCTCTTTCCAAGAGCCGGTGCAGACACGATGGGCCGAATGGCCTCCTTCTGCACTGCAAATTCTATGTAATCTACTCGAGGAATTCTACCTATCTCTGCAACCTCCTCCAGCCCCTACACTCCTCTCTATCTCTGTAACCTCCTCCAGCTCCGACAACCCTCCCTATCTCTGTAACCTCCTCCAGCCCATACACCCCCTCCTTATCTCTGTAACCTCCTCCAGCCTCGACACCCATCCCTATCTCTGTAACCTCCTCCAGCTCCGACAACCCTCCTTTTCTCTGTAACCTTCTCCTGCCCCTACGCCCCTCCCTATCTCTGTAACCTCCTCCAGTCCCTACACCCCTTCCTATCTCTGTAACCTCCTCCACTCCCTACACCCCTCCCTATCTCTGTAACCTCCTCCAGTCCCTACACCCCTCCCTATCTCTGTAACCACCTCCAACCCCTACACCCCTCCCCATCTCTGTAACCTCCTCCACTCCCTACACCGCTCCCTATCTCTGTAACCACCTCCAGTCCTTAAAACGCTCCCTATCTCTGTAACCTCCTCCAGCCTCACACCCCTCCCTATCTCTGTAACCTCCTGCCGCCCCTACACCCCCTCCCTATCTCTGTAACCTCCCCCAGCCCCTCCACCCCCTCCCTATCTCTGTAACCTCCTCCAGCCCCTACACCCCTCCCTATCTCTGTAACCTCCTCCAGTTCCTACACCCCTCCCTATCTCTGTGACCTCCTCCAATCCCGACACCACTCTCTGTCTCTGTAATCTCCTCCAGTCCCCACACCTCTCCCTATCTTTGTAGCCTCCTCCAGTTCCCACAACCATCCCTAACTCTGTAATCTACTCCAGCCACTACAACCCTCCCTATCCCTGTAGCTTCCTCCAACCCTCCCTATCTCTGTAACCTCCTCCAGTCCCTACACCCCTCACAATCTCTGTAACCTCCTTGAGCCCCTACACCCCTCCCTATCTCTGTAACCTCCTCCAGCCCCGACACCCCCTCCATATCTCTGTAACCTTCTCCAGCCCCTGCAAGCCTCCTATCGCTGCAATCTCCACAACCCCAACCTATCTCTGTAACCTCCTCCCGCCCCTACACACCCCTCCCTATCTCTGTAACCTGCTCCCGCCCCTACACCCCTCCCTATCTCTGTAACCTCCTCCCGCCCCTACACACCCCTCCCTATCTCTGTAACCTCCTCCCGCCCCTACACACCCTCCCTATCTCTGTAACCTCCTCCATCCCCTACACCCCTCCCTATCTCTGTAACCTCCTCCCGCCCCTACACACCCCTCCCTATCTCTGTAACCTCCTCCCGCCCCTACACACCCTCCCTATCTCTGTAACCTCCTCCATCCCCTACACCCCTCCATATCTCTGTAACCTCCTCCAGTTCCTACACACCCTCCCTATCTCTGTAACCTCCTCCATCTCCTACACCCCTCCATATCTCTGTAACCTCCTCCAGCCCCTACACACCCTCCCTATCTCTGTAACCTCCTCCCGCCCCTACACACCCTCCCTATCTCTGTAACCTCCTCCAGTCCCCTGCACCCACTCCCTATTTCAGTAACCTCCTCCAGTCCCTACAAACCTCCCCATCGCTGTAACCTCCTCCAGTCCCTACAAACCTCCCCATCGTTGTAACCTCCTCCAGACCCCACAATCTTCCCTATCTCTGTAACCTCCTCCAGCCTCCACACCCCTCCCTATCTCTGTAACCTCCTCCAGCCCCGACACCCTTCCCTGACACTGTAGCCTCCTCCAGCCCCTACACCCTCCCTATCTCTGTAACCTCCTCCAGCCCCTACACACCCTCCGTATCTCTGTAACCTCCTCCAGCCCCTACACCCCTCCCTATCTCTGTAAACTCCTCCAGCCCTACTTCCCTCCCTCTCTCTGTAACCTGCTCGAGCCCCGACAACCTCCCTATCTCTGTAACCTCCTCCAGCCCCTACACCCCTCCCTATCTCTTTAACCTCCTCCAGCCTCTACACCCCTCCCTATCTCTGTAACCTCCTCCAGCCCCTACACCCCTCCCTATCTCTGTAACCTCCTCCAGCCCCTACACCCCTCCCTAGCTCGATAACCTCCTCCAGCCCCTACACCCCTCCCTATCTCTGTAACCTCCTCCAGCCCCTACACCCCTCCCTATCTCTGTAACCTCCTCCAGCCCCTACATCTCTCCCTATCTCTGTAACATGCTCCAGCTGCGACAACCTCCCTATCTCTGTAACCTCCTCCAGCCCCTACACCCCTCCCTATCTCTGTAACCTCCTCCAGCCCCCACAACCATCCCTATCTCTGTAACCTCCTCCAGCCCCTACACCCCTCCCTATCTCTGTAACCGCCTCCTGCTCCGACAACCCTCCCTATCTCTGTAACCTCCTCCAGCCCCCACAACCATCCCTATCTCTGTAACCTCCTCCAGCCCCTACACCCCTCCCTATCTCTGTAACGTCCTCCAGACCCTACACCCCTCCCTATCTCTGTAAGTGCAGCACGGTAGCATTGTAGATAGCACAATTGCTTCACAGCTCCAGGGTCCCAGGTGCGATTCCAGCTTGGGTCACTGTCTGTGCGGAGTCTGCACATCCTCCCCATGTGTGCATGGGTTTCCTCCGGGTGCTCCGGTTTCTTCCCACAGTCCAAAGATGTGCAGGTTAGGTGGATTGGCCGTGATAAATTGCCCTCAGTGTCCAAAATTTCCCTTAGTGTTGGGTGGAGTTGCTGGGTTATGGGGATAGGGTGAAGATGTGGACCTTGGGTAGGATACTCTTTCCAAGAGTCGGTGCAGACTCGATGGGCCGAATAGCCTCCTTCTGCACTGCAAATTCTATGTAACCTACTCGAGGAATTCTACCTATCTCTGTAACCTCCTCCAGCCCCTACACCCCCTCCCTATCTCTGTAACCTACTCCAGTTCCCACAATCCTCCCTATCTCTGTAACCTCTTCCAGCCTCACACCCCCTCCCTATCTCTGTAACCTCCCCCAGCCCCTACACGCCTCCTTATCTCTGTAACCTCCTCCAGCCCTGGCAACCCTCCCTATCTGTGTAACCTCCTCCAGTCCCTACACCCCTCCCTATCTCTGTACCCTCCTCCAGCCCTGCACCTCTCCCTATCTCTGTAACCTCCTCCAGCCCCTACACCCCCTCCCTATCGCAGTAACCTCCTCCAGTCCGTACAAACCTCTCTATCTCTCTAACTTCTCCAGCCCCGACAACCCTCCCTATATCTGTAACCTCCTCCCGTCCCCTACAACCCTCCGTATCTCTGTAAGCTCCTCCCGTCCCCTACAACCCTCCCTATCTCTGTAACCTCCTCCAGCCCCTACACCTTCCCTCTCGCTGTAACCTCCTCCAGCCTCTAGAACCCACTACTACCTCTGTAACCTCCTCCAGCACCTACAACCCCCCCGTATCTCCGTAACCTCCTCCAGCCCCTACAACCCACCCTATCGCTGTAACCTGCTCCAGCCCCGAAAACCCTCTCTATATCTGTAACCTCCTCCCGTCCCCTACAACCCTCCCTATCTCTGTAATCTCCTCCAGCCCCTACAACATTCCCTATCTCTGTAACCTCCTCCCGTCCCCTACACCCCTCCCTATCTCTGTAATCTCCTCCAGCTCCTACAACCCTCCCTATCTCTGTAACCTCCTCCAGCCCCTACAACCCTCCCTATCTCTGTAACCTCCTCCAGCTTCGACAACCCTCCCTATCTCTGTAACCTCCTCCAGCCGCTACAATCCTCCCTATCTCTGTAACCTCCTCCAGTCCCCTACACCCCTCCCTATCTCTGTAACCTCCTCCAGCCCCTACAACCCTCCTTATCTTTGTAACCTCCTCCAGCCTCTACAACCCTCCCTATCTCTGTAACCTGCTCCAATCCTGACACCCTCACTATCTCTGTAACCTCCTCCAGCCGCTACAATCCTCCCTATCTCTGTAACCTCCTCCAGTCCCCTACACCCCTCCCTATCTCTGTAACCTCCTCCAGCCCCTACAACCCTCCTTATCTTTGTAACCTCCTCCAGCCTCTACAACCCTCCCTATCTCTGTAACCTCCTCCAGCCCCTACAACCCTCCCTATCTCTGTAACCTCCTCCAGCCCCTACACCCCTCCATATCTCTGTAACCTCCTCCAGTCCCCTACAACCCTCCCCATCTCTGTAACCTCCTCCAGCCCCTACAAACCTCCCTATCTCTGTAACCTCCTCCAGCCGCTACAACCCTCCCTATCTCTGTAACCTCCTCCAGTCCCCTACAACCCTCCCTATCTCTGTAACCTCCTCCAGCCCCTACAACCCTCCCTATCTCTGTAACCTCCTCCAGTCCCCTACACCCCTCCCTATCTCTGTAACCTCCTCCAGTCCCCTACAACCCTTCCCATCTCTGTAACCTCCTCCAGCCGCTACAACCCTCCCTATCTCTGTAACCTCCTCCAGCCCCCTACACCCCTCCCTATCTCTGTAACCTCCTACAGCCCCTACAGCTGTCCCTATCTCTGTTACCTCCTCCAGCCCCTACAGCCCTCCCTATCTCTGTAACCTCCTCCAGTCCCCTACACCCCTCCCTATCTCTGTAACCTCCTCCAGTCCCCTACAACCCTTCCCATCTTTATAACCTCCTCCAGCCCCTACAACCCTCCCTATCTCTGTAACCTCCTCCAGCCCCTACAACCCTCCCTATCTCTGTAACCTCCTCCAGTCCCCTACACCCCTCCCTATCTCTGTAACCTCCTCCAGTCCCCTACAACCCTTCCCATCTCTGTAACCTCCTCCAGCCCCTACAACCCTCCCTACCTCTGTAACCTCCTCCAGCCCCTACAACCCTCCCTATCTCTGAAACCTCCTCCAGCCCCTACAACCCTCCCTATCTCTGTAACCTCCTCCAGTCCCCTACACCCCTCCCTATCTCTGTAACCTCCTCCTGTCCTCTACAACCCTTCCCATCTCTGTAAGCTCCTCCAGCCGCTACAACCCTCCCTATCTCTGTAACCTCCCCCAGACCCTATACCCCACCCTATCTCTGTAACCTCCTCCAGCCCCTACAACCCTCCCTATCTCTGTAACCTCCTCCAGTCCCCTACACCCCTCCCTATCTCTGTAACCTCCTCCAGTCCCCTACAACCCTCCCTATCTCTGTAACCTCCTCCAGTCCCCTGCACCCCTCCCTATCTCTGTAACCTCCTCCAGTCCCCTACAACCCTTCCCATCTCTGTAACCTCCTCCAGCCCCTACAACCCTCCCTATCTCTGTAACCTCCTCCAGCCCCTACAACCCTCCCTATCTCTGTAACCTCCTCCAGTCCCCTACACCCCTCCCTATCTCTGTAACCTCCTCCAGTCCCCTACAACCCTCCCTATCTCTGTAACCTCCTCCAGCCCCTACAACCCTCCCTATCTCTGTAACCTCCTCCAGTCCCCTACACCCCTCCCTATCTCTGTAACCTCCTCCAGTCCCCTACAACCCTTCCCATCTCTGTAACCTCCTCCAGCCGCTACAACCCTCCCTATCTCTATAACCTCCTCCAGCATCGACAACTCTCCCTATCACTGTAACCTCCTCCAGCCCCGACACCCCCTGCCTATCTCTGTAACCTCCTCCAATCCCTACAACCCTCCCTATCTTTGTAACCTCCTCCAGCTCCTACAACCCTCCCTATCTCTGTAACCTCCTCCAGTCCCCTACACCCCTCCCTATCTCTGTAACCTCCTCCAGCCCCTACAACCCTCCCTATCTCTGTAACCTCCTCCAGTCCCCTACACCCCTCCCTATCTCTGTAACCTCCTCCAGTCCCCTACAACCCTCCCTATCTCTGTAACCTCCTCCAGCCGCTACAACCCTTCCCATCTCTGTAACCTCCTCCAACCGCTACAACCCTCCCTATCTCTGTAACCTCCTCCAGCTTCGACAACTCTCCCTATCTCTGTAACCTCCTCCAGCCCCGACACCCCCTGCCTATCTCTGTAACCTCCTCCAATCCCTACAACCCTCCCTATCTTTGTAACCTCCTCCAGCTCCTACAACCCTCCCTATCTCTGTAACCTCCTCCAGCTCCTACAACCCTCCCTATCTCTGTAACCTCCTCCAGCCCCTACAACCCTCCCTATCTCTGTAACCTCCTCCAGCCCCTACACCCCTCCATATCTCTGTAACCTCCTCCAGCCCCTACAACCCTTCCTATCTCTGTAACCTCCTCCAGCCCCTACAACCCTCCTTATCTTTTTAACCTCCTCCAGCCCCTACAACCCTCCCTGTCTCTGTAACCCCCTCCAGCCCCCTACAACCCTTCCCATCTCTGTAACCTCCTCCAGCCCCTACAACCCTCCTTATCTTTGTAACCTCCTCCAGCCCCTACAACCCTCCCTATCTCTGTAACCTCCTCCAGCCCCCTACAACCCTCCCTATCTCTGTAACCTCCTCCGGCCCCCTACAACCCTCCCTGTCTCTGTAACCCCCTCCAGCCCCCTACAACCCTTCCCATCTCTGTAACCTCCTCCAGCCCCCTACAACCCTCCCTGTCTCTGTAACCCCCTCCAGCCCCCTACAACCCTTCCCATCTCTGTAACCTCCTCCAGCCCCTACAACCCTCCTTATCTTTGTAACCTCCTCCAGCCCCTACAACCCTCCCTGTCTCTGTAACCTCCTCCAGCTTCGACAACACTCCCGATCTCTGTAACCTGCTCCAATCCTGACACCCTCACTATCTCTGTAACCTCCTCCAGCCGCTACAACCCTCCCTATCTCTGTAACCTCCTCCAGTCCCCTACACCCCTCCCTATCTCTGTAACCTCCTCCAGCCCCTACAACCCTCCCTATCTCTGTAACCTCCTCCAGCCGCTACAACCCTCCCTATCTCTGTAACCTCCTCCAGTCCCCTACAACCCTCCCTATCTCTGTAACCTCCTCCAGCCCCTACAACCCTCCCTATCTCTGTAACCTCCTCCAGCCCCCTACACCCCTCCCTATCTCTGTCACCTCCTCCAGCCCCTACACCCCTCCCTATCTCTGTAACCTCCTCCAGCCCCTACACCCCTCCCTATCTCTGTAACCTCCTCCAGCCCCTACAACCCTCCCTATCTCTGTAACCTCCTCCAGCCCCTACACCCCTCCATATCTCTGTAACCTCCTCCAGTCCCCTACAACCCTCCCCATCTCTGTAACCTCCTCCAGCCCCTACAAACCTCCCTATCTCTGTAACCTCCTCCAGTCCCCTACACCCCTCCCCACCTCTGTAACCTCCTCCAGGTCCCTACAACCCTTCCCATCTCTGTAACCTCCTCCAGCCCTACAACCCTCCCTATCTCTGTAACCTCCTCCAGCCCCTACAACCCTCCCTATCTCTGTAACCTCCTCCAGCCCCCTACACCCCTCCCTATCTCTGTCACCTCCTCCAGCCCCTACACCCCTCCCTATCTCTGTAACCTCCTCCAGCCCCTACACCCCCTCCCTATCTCTGTAACCTCCTCCAGCCCCTACACCCCCTCCCAATCTCTGTAACCTCCTCCAGTCCCCTACACCCCTCCCTATCTCTGTAACATCCTCCAGCCCCTACACCCCTCCCTATCTCTGTAACCTCCTCCAGTCCCCTACACCCCTCCCTATCTCTGTAACATCCTCCAGCCTCTACAACCCTCCCTATCTCTGTCACCTCCTCCAGCTTCGACAGCTCTCCCTATCTCTGTAACCTCCTCCAATCCCGGTAACTCCCTGATATTTCGATACTAAAAACACGGGTGGTGTCGAGTCCGGAGGTGGCGATCTTTGGAGTGTCGGAAGAGCCGGGAGTTCAGGGGGCGAAAGAGGCCGGCGTCCTGGCCTTTGCCTCCCTGGTAGCCCGGAGACGGATCTTGTTAATGTGGAGCGACTCGAAGCCCCCGAGTGTAGAGACCTGGGGCAGTGATATGGCTGGGTTTCTCAGTCTTGAGGAGATAAAGTTTGCCTTAAGGGAGTCAATGTTAGGGTTCACCCGGAGGTGGCAGCCGGTCATCGACTTCCTCGAGGAAAATTAAATGTCAGCAGATGCAGTATTCCGGGGGGGGGCGGGCGGATTGTTGTTGTTTGGTTGGGGTGTGAAGATTGGGCTGGGGGGGGGTGTTTATTTTACCATGTTGATGTCATTGATTTTGCTACTGTTATAAAAATTTTCAAATACCTCAATAAAATATTATTTTAAAAAACTCCGATATTTCTGGGTTTCCCGATTCTGCCTCTTGTGTTTCCTGATCTTAATCAGTCCGTCAGGAATGGAGGAGAGTGTGTGGGGCAGGGGAGGGAGGGGGAAATTGGGGAGGGTTGGACATGGAAGAGGGGTCTCTGGAGACAGTGGAGAGGGAGCAGGAGAGGGCCGGCAGAGGGGTAGAGGAGATGAGGAGGGGTGGGGTTAGGGAGAGGGTGGGACATGGGGGAGGGGGCACGTGGAGAGTGGAGGGGAGTGAGCTGGGGTCATGGGGAGTGAAAGGGGCTGGGGAGGAGAGGAGCTTGGGGTGGGTGGCAGGGGGATAGAGTCACGGAGGGGGAGGTGGTGAGGAGAGAGGGAGCTCGAGGGGACGGGAAGCGAAGAAGAAATAGGGGAAAGAGGATAGGGAGGGGGAGGGAGAGAGGGTAGGGAGGGGGAGAGAGGGTAGGGAGGGGGAGGGAGAGAGGGTAGGGAGGGGGAGGGAGAGAGGGTAGGGAGGGGGAGGGAGAGAGGGTAGGGAGGGGGAGGGAGAGAGGGTAGGGAGGGGGAGGGAGAGAGGGTGGGGAGGGGGAGGGAGAGAGGTTGGGGAGGGGGAGGGAGAGAGGGTGGGGAGGGAGAGAGGGTGGGGAGGGGGAGGGAGAGAGGGTGGGGAGGGGGAGGGAGAGAGGGTGGGGAGGGGGAGGGAGAGAGGGTGGGGAGGGGGAGGGAGAGAGGGTGGGGAGGGGGAGAGAGGGTGGGGAGGGGGAGAGAGGGTGGGGAGGGGGAGGGAGAGAGGGTGGGGAGGGGGAGGGAGAGAGGGTGGGGAGGGAGAGAGGGTGGAGAGGGGGAGAGAGGGTGGAGAGGAGGAGAGAGGGTGGGGAGGGGGAGAGAGGGTGGGGAGGGGGAGGGGGAGAGAGGGTGGGGAGGGGGAGGGGGAGAGAGGGTGGGGAGGGGGAGGGAGGGTGGGGAGGGAGAGGGTGGGGAGGGAGAGAGGGTGGGGAGGGGAGGGAGAGAGGGTGGGGAGGGGAGGGAGAGAGGGTGGGGAGGGGAGGGAGAGAGGGTGAGGAGGGGAGGGAGAGGGGAGAGGAAGGGGGAGGGGGAGAGGAAGGGGGAGGGGGAGAGGAAGGGGAGAGGGGGAGAGGAAGGGGGAGGGGGAGAGGAAGGGGGAGGGGGAGATGGGTGTTTCTGCTGATTGGAACAGCCCATCGCTCTGACCCAGAGTAAAAAGAGTTTTGGCAGTGACAATATTTAACATTCCGGAGCCGGGGATTAACCAGCTCCAGATGTGAGTGAGAGAGACAGAGACAGAGACAGAGAGAGAGGGACAGAGAGAGAGAGACAGAGAGAGAGGGACAGAGAGAGAGAGAGAGAGACAGAGAGACAGACACACACACAGACACAGAGAGAGACACACACACAGACAGACAGAAAGAGACAGAAAAATAGAGACAGAGACAGAGAGAGAGAGAGATAGATAGAGAGAGACACAGACACAGACAGAGAGAGACAGAGACACAGAGAGAGAGAGGGACAGAGAGTGAGAGAGAGGCAGAGAGAGAGAGAGAGACAGAGAGAGACAGACATAGACACAGACAGACAGAGAGAGAGAGACAGACAGAGACACAGACAGACAGAAAGAGACTCACAGAGAGAGAGGGACAGAGACACACACAGAGAGACAGAGTAGGAGATCAGAGGGAGGGGGAGAGGGACCTATCCAGAGTTAGGAAGAAGTTGAGAAAGTTGAGGCCGGATTTGGATGAAAAATCATCGTCAGATCGGGGAAAGTTTCCCAGAGTTGGAGAAGTTGAGCAGTTTGTGCCGGAGCTGGGATTTGATCCCAGTTTGGGGAGATTGCAGCCCGGGACAGGACAGGATCCCCCTGGATTGAGGCTGTGCCCGGGGACAGCAATGATTCTGGCTCCAATTCTCTGCTTCCTCCTCCCGCTCTGCGCCCGCGGGGCGAGTTTCCCGCAGAGATTCCCGCCCAGGTACCCGCTGTATTCCAGCCGGAGCGGGGAGCCCGGGGCGGGGGGCAGAGTGACCAGCAGGCACAGGTAAGGGGGTGTGGAGGGAGGGGGGAGTGGGTGGGGGTGGGGGTGTGGAGGGAGGGGGGAGTGGGTGGGGGTGGGGGTGTGGAGGGAGGGGGGAGTGGGTGGGGGTGGGGGTGTGGAGGGAGGGGGGAGTGGGTGGGGGTGTGGAGGGAGGGAGTGGGTGGGGGTGGGGGTGTGGAGGGGTGTGTGTGTGGAGGGGGGTGTGGGGGTGTGTGGAGGAGGAGGGGGGGTGTGTGGAGGAGGAGGGGGAGGGTGTGGAGGAGGAGGGGGGGGGTGAGGAGGGGGAGGGTGTGGAGGAGGAGGGGGGGGTGTGGAGGAGGAGGAGGGGGGGGGTGTGGAGGAGGAGGAGGGGGGGGGGTGTGGAGGAGGAGGGGGGGGGGGTGTGGAGGAGGAGGAGGAGGGGGGGGTGAGGAGGAGGGGGGGGGGTGTGGAGGAGGAGGGGGGGGTGTGGAGGAGGAGGGGGGGGGGGGTGTGTGGAGGAGGAGGGGGGGTGTGTGTGGAGGAGGAGGGGGGTGTGTGTGGAGGAGGAGGGGGGGGGGGTGTGGAGGAGGAGGGGGGGGGTGTGTGGAGGAGGAGGGGGGGGTGTGGAGGAGGAGGGGGGGGTGTGGAGGAGGAGGGGGGGGTGTGTGGGGGGGGGTGTGGGGGGGTGTGGGAGGGGGTGTGGAGGGGGGTGTGTGCGGAGGGGGGTGTGTGTGAGGGGGAGGGGTGTGGAGGGGGAGGGGTGTGGAGGGGGAGGGGTGTGGAGGGTGTGTGTGGAGGGGAGGTGGGGAGGAGGGGGGTGTGGAGGGGAGGTGGGGAGGAGGGGGGTGAGGAGGCGGAAGGGGGAGGGTGAGGGGGGTGGAGGAAGGGGGGGCGCGGGGTGGGGAGCTGGTATAGGGGGTTGGGGAGGGGGGATGTCGAGGGGCTATGGGGATGGGGAGGGGGCATGTGGAGGGGGGATGGTGGGGGAGGGTGTGAGGAGGTGGGGATGGGGGGTGAGGAGGGGGGATGGGGGTGAGGAGGGGGGATGGGGGTTGAGAGGGGTGTGGGGGGTAGGAGGGGCGAATGGGGGGCGGAAGGGGGATGTGGGGGAGGGGGAGCAGTTGGGATGACGTCATTAAATGTTTTTACGGCAAAGGTAGAGAGATTTTGGAATAGTAATGGGATTAAAGGTTATGGTGGGCGAGTGGGTAAGTGGAGCTATTTTACCAGGATGTTGCCTGGTATGGAGGGCATTAGCTATGAGGAGCGGTTGAATAAACTCGGTTTGTTCTCACTGGAACGAAGGAGGTTGAGGGGAGACCTGATAGAGGTCTACAAAATTATGAGGGGCATAGACAGAGTGGATAGTCAGAGGCTTTTCCCCAGGGTAGAGGGGTCAATTACTAGGGGGGATAGGTTTAAGGTGCGAGGGGCAAGGTTTAGAGGAGATGTATGAGGCCAGTTTTTTACGCAGAGGGGAGTGGGTGCCTGGAACTCGCTACCGGAGGAGGTGGTGGAAGCAGGGACGATAGTGACATTTAAGGGGCATCTTGACAAATACATGAATAGGATGGGAATAGAGGGATACGGACCCAGGAAGTGTAGAAGATTGTAGTTTAGTCGGGCAGCATGGTCGGCACGACCTCATTGAATGGTGGAGCAGTCTCCAGGGGCCACATGGCCTAATCCCGCTCCTAGTTCTTGGGCGAAATTCTCCCCCAACGGCGGGATGTCCGCCGACTGGCGCCAAAGCCGGCGCCAATCAGACGGGCATCGCGCCGGCCCAAAGGTGCGGAATGCTCCGCATCTTTGGGGGCCGAGCCCCAACATTGAGGGGCTAGGCCGACGCCGGAGGGATTTCCACCCCGCCAGCTGGCGGAAATGGCGTTTGTTTCCCCGCCAGCTGGCGCGGAAATGCGGCGCATGCGCGGGAGCGTCAGCGGCCGCTGTCAGTTTCCCGCGCATGCGCAGTGGGGAGAGTCTCTTCCGCCTCCGCCATGGTGGAGGCCGTAGCGGAGGCGGAAGGGAAAGAGTGCCCCCACGGCACAGGCCCGCCCGCGGATCGGTGGGCCCCGATCGCGGGCCAGGCCACCGTGGGGGCACCCGCCGGGGTCAGATCGCCCCGCGCCCCCCCCCCCAGGACCCTGGAGTCCACCCATGCCGCCTGGTCCCGCCGGTAAATACCAGGTTTGATTTACGTCGGCGGGACAGGCAATTCCTGGGCGGGACTTCGGCCCATCTGGGCCGGAGAATCCAGCGGGGGGTCCCGCCAACCGGCGCGGCCCGATTCGCGCCCCCGCCCAATCTCCGGGAGCGGAGACTTCGGCGGGGGCGGGGGCGGGATTCACGGCGGCCAACGGCCATTCTCCGACCCGGCAGGGGGTCGGAGAATGACGCCCCTTGTGTTGTTATTTCAGCACTCCTGGTAGAACCTGACTGTCAAAGATTGACCTCTTCAACCATCAGCAAAGGGGGGCACCAAATGATGATTCCTCACCTGAAATGGATTTTTTGCAGCAAGTCCATCGTCATTCATAGATGGAAGGATGGAGCAGCAAATGTGCGAGGCAGTCTATCCAATGCCCCTTGAGAATGAACATTCAATCCATTCCCTTCCTGACCCAGCAGGACATGTTTTTCAGAAACATTCTTCAACTGATGAAAGAGAACAAGGTGGATTTTCCTGTGGGCTTTCGGAGTCCGGCGGCGGGTTGCGAGTGGGGTTAGGGCAGGTCAGTCTCCTAATCTCCTGCCCCGAGCTCACTGTCCAATTCGGGACAACGGGCTCTGAATGCTGTTGGTTCAATTAGACAGCTCGAAGCTACAACATGGTGAATTAATCCGACTTTAATTATCACCTTACCTCATTCATGCCTATCTCCACCTCCGAGGCAAAATCCAGCCCAAAATGTTATAGAAACTTATAAACTAGCCATTAAAATATTTGTTGGTGATAGATCAGAGTTAATCTCTCGCCGTGTATTCCACAGGAACTGGTGTTCCTATGTCGTGACACGTGTGGTGTCCTGTGTCATCGAGGATGGTGTTGCAACATATGTCAAACCGGAATACCAGCCGTGTGGATGGGGACAGCAGCATTGCCTCCGGACGGTGATGTGAGTGTCTGCATTTCAGTGCCCACAGACAGTGATATTTTTCATAAATGTTTTTATTTAGGATTTCTCATATTAATGCTGACTGTGAACGTACGTCGCAAACAAAAGGAAAAAACAAACAAAATCAGTCGCCTTTCATTATTCACAACGGTTCCAGCTTGTTTTACTTTCTCCAGTAGGTATTTAGGTCTAACTGCCTCCCTCTCCCCCTTTTCTAACCCCCCCCCCCCCCCAATTGTTGTACGGTGGCTCCCCCTCCCCTCCTCCAGATTACAGGCTGTTGGCCACAATCCGGTCCCGGAACAATTGAGTGAATGGCCCCCACGTTCTGTGGAAGCCGTCGTCCGACCCTCGGACGGCGAATTTGATTTTCTCCATTTGGAGACATTCCGAGAGGTCGGACAGCCAGTCTGCAGCTTTGGGTGGTGCTGACCGCCAGCCAGTCTGCAGCTTTGGGTGGTGCTGACCGCCAGCCAGTCTGCAGCTTTGGGTGGTGCTGACCGCCAGCCAGTCTGCAGCTTTGGGTGCTGCTGACCGCCAGCCAGTCTGCAGCTTTGGGTGCTGCTGACCGCCAGCCAGTCTGCAGCTTTGGGTGCTGCTGACCGCCAGCCAGTCTGCAGCTTTGGGTGGTGCTGACCGCCAGCCAGTCTGCAGCTTTGGGTGGTGCTGACCGCCAGCCAGTCTGCAGCTTTGGGTGGTGCTGACCGCCAGCCAGTCTGCAGCTTTGGGTGCTGCTGACCGCCAGCCAGTCCGCAGCTTTGGGTGCTGCTGACCGCCAGCCAGTCCGCAGCTTTGGGTGGTGCTGCTGACCGCCAGCCAGTCCGCAGCTTTGGGTGCTGCTGACCGCCAGCCAGTCCGCAGCTTTGGGTGCTGCTGACCGCCAGCCAGTCTGCAGCTTTGGGTGGTGCTGCTGACCGCCAGCCAGTCCGCAGCTTTGGGGGGTGCTGACCGCCAGCCAGTCTGCAGCTTTGGGTGGTGCTGACCGCCAGCCAGTCCGCAGCTTTGGGTGCTGCTGACCGCCAGCCAGTCTGCAGCTTTGGGTGCTGCTGCTGACCGCCAGCCAGTCCGCAGCTTTGGGTGCTGCTGACCGCCAGCCAGTCTGCAGCTTTGGGTGGTGCTGCTGACCGCCAGCCAGTCTGCAGCTTTGGGCGGTGCTGACCGCCAGCCAGTCTGCAGCTTTGGGTGGTGCTGCTGACCGCCAGCCAGTCCGCAGCTTTGGGTGGTGCTGCTGACCGCCAGCCAGTCTGCAGCTTTGGGTGGTGCTGCTGACCGACAGCCAGTCTGCAGCTTTGGGTGGTGCTGCTGACCGCCAGCCAGTCCGCAGCTTTGGGTGGTGCTGACCGCCAGCCAGTCCGCAGCTTTGGGTGGTGCTGCTGACCGCCAGCCAGTCTGCAGCTTTGGGTGCTGCTGACCGCCAGCCAGTCTGCAGCTTTGGGTGGTGCTGACCGCCAGCCAGTCCGCAGCTTTGGGTGGTGCTGCTGACCGCCAGCCAGTCTGCAGCTTTGGGTGGTGCTGACCGCCAGCCAGTCCGCAGCTTTGGGTGCTGCTGACCGCCAGCCAGTCTGCAGCTTTGGGTGCTGCTGCTGACCGCCAGCCAGTCTGCAGCTTTGGGTGGTGCTGACCGCCAGCCAGTCCGCAGCTTTGGGTGCTGCTGACCGCCAGCCAGTCTGCAGCTTTGGGTGGTGCTGACCGCCAGCCAGTCTGCAGCTTTGGGTGGTGCTGACCACCAGCCAGTCTGCAGCTTTGGGTGGTGCTGACCGCCAGCCAGTCTGCAGCTTTGGGTGGTGCTGACCGCCAGCCAGTCTGCAGCTTTGGGTGCTGCTGACCGCCAGCCAGTCTGCAGCTATGGGTGGTGCTGCTGACCGCCAGCCAGTCCGCAGCTTTGGGTGGTGCTGACCGCCAGCCAGTCTGCAGCTTTGGGTGGTGCTGACCGCCAGCCAGTCCGCAGCTTTGGGTGCTGCTGACCGCCAGCCAGTCCGCAGCTTTGGGTGGTGCTGACCGCCAGCCAGTCCGCAGCTTTGGGTGCTGCTGACCGCCAGCCAGTCTGCAGCTTTGGGTGGTGCTGCTGACCGCCAGCCAGTCTGCAGCTTTGGGTGGTGCTGCTGACCGCCAGCCAGTCCGCAGCTTTGGGTGGTGCTGCTGACCGCCAGCCAGTCTGCAGCTTTGGGTGGTGCTGCTGACCGCCAGCCAGTCCGCAGCTTTGGGTGGTGCTGCTGACCGCCAGCCAGTCCGCAGCTTTGGGTGGTGGTGCTGACCGCCAGCCAGTCTGCAGCTTTGGGTGGTGCTGACCGCCAGCCAGTCTGCAGCTTTGGGTGGTGCTGACCACCAGCCAGTCTGCAGCTTTGGGTGGTGCTGCTGACCGCCAGCCAGTCCGCAGCTTTGGGTGCTGCTGACCGCCAGCCAGTCTGCAGCTTTGGGTGCTGCTGACCGCCAGCCAGTCTGCAGCTTTGGGTGCTGCTGACCGCCAGCCAGTCTGCAGCTTTGGGTGGTGCTGACCACCAGCCAGTCCGCAGCTTTGGGTGGTGCTGCTGACCACCAGCCAGTCCGCAGCTTTGGGTGGTGCTGACCACCAGCCAGTCTGCAGCTTTGGGTGGTGCTGACCACCAGCCAGTCTGCAGCTTTGGGTGCTGCTGACCGCCAGCCAGTCTGCAGCTTTGGGTGGTGCTGACCACCAGCCAGTCTGCAGCTTTGGGTGGTGCTGACCACCAGCCAGTCTGCAGCTTTGGGTGGTGCTGCTGACCGCCAGCCAGTCTGCAGCTTTGGGTGGTGCTGCTGACCGACAGCCAGTCTGCAGCTTTGGGTGGTGCTGCTGACCGCCAGCCAGTCCGCAGCTTTGGGTGGTGCTGACCGCCAGCCAGTCCGCAGCTTTGGGTGCTGCTGACCGCCAGCCAGTCTGCAGCTTTGGGTGGTGCTGCTGACCGACAGCCAGTCTGCAGCTTTGGGTGGTGCTGCTGACCGCCAGCCAGTCCGCAGCTTTGGGTGGTGCTGACCGCCAGCCAGTCTGCAGCTTTGGGTGGTGCTGCTGACCGCCAGCCAGTCTGCAGCTTTGGGCGGTGCTGCTGACCGCCAGCCAGTCTGCAGCTTTGGGCGGTGCTGCTGACCGCCAGCCAGTCTGCAGCTTTGGGTGCTGCTGACCGCCAGCCAGTCCGCAGCTTTGGGTGCTGCTGACCGCCAGCCAGTCTGCAGCTTTGGGCGGTGCTGCTGACCGCCAGCCAGTCCGCAGCTTTGGGTGCTGCTGACCGCCAGCCAGTCTGCAGCTTTGGGTGGTGCTGCTGACCGCCAGCCAGTCTGCAGCTTTGGGTGCTGCTGACCGCCAGCCAGTCCGCAGCTTTGGGTGCTGCTGACCGCCAGCCAGTCTGCAGCTTTGGGCGGTGCTGCTGACCGCCAGCCAGTCCGCAGCTTTGGGTGGTGCTGCTGACCGCCAGCCAGTCCGCAGCTTTGGGTGCTGCTGACCGCCAGCCAGTCCGCAGCTTTGGGTGCTGCTGACCGCCAGCCAGTCCGCAGCTTTGGGTGCTGCTGACCGCCTGCCAGTCCGCAGCTTTGGGCGGTGCTGCTGACCGCCAGCCAGTCCGCAGCTTTGGGTGGTGCTGCTGACCGCCAGCCAGTCTGCAGCTTTGGGTGGTGCTGACCGCCAGCCAGTCCGCAGCTTTGGGCGGTGCTGACCGCCAGCCAGTCTGCAGCTTTGGGTGGTGCTGCTGACCGCCAGCCAGTCTGCAGCTTTGGGCGGTGCTGCTGACCACCAGCCAGTCCGCAGCTTTGGGTGGTGCTGACCGCCAGCCAGTCTGCAGCTTTGGGTGGTGCTGACCGCCAGCCAGTCCGCAGCTTTGGGTGGTGCTGACCGACAGCCAGTCTGCAGCTTTGGGTGGTGCTGACCGCCAGCCAGTCCGCAGCTTTGGGGGGGGTGCTGACCGCCAGCCAGTCTGCAGCTTTGGGTGGTGCTGACCGCCAGCCAGTCTGCAGCTTTGGGTGGTGCTGACCGCCAGCCAGTCCGCAGCTTTGGGTGGTGCTGACCGCCAGCCAGTCTGCAGCTTTGGGCGGTGCTGACCGCCAGCCAGTCTGCAGCTTTGGGTGGTGCTGCTGACCGCCAGCCAGTCTGCAGCTTTGGGTGGTGCTGACCGCCAGCCAGTCCGCAGCTTTGGGTGGTGCTGCTGACCGCCAGCCAGTCCGCAGCTTTGGGTGGTGCTGACCGCCAGCCAGTCTGCAGCTTTGGGTGGTGCTGCTGACCGCCAGCCAGTCTGCAGCTTTGGGTGCTGCTGACCACCAGCCAGTCTGCAGCTTTGGGTGGTGCTGCTGACCGCCAGCCAGTCCGCAGCTTTGGGCGGTGCTGCTGACCGCCAGCCAGTCTGCAGCTTTGGGTGGTGCTGCTGACCGCCAGCCAGTCCGCAGCTTTGGGCGGTGCTGCTGACCGCCAGCCAGTCTGCAGCTTTGGGCGGTGCTGACCGCCAGCCAGTCTGCAGCTTTGGGTGGTGCTGCTGACCGCCAGCCAGTCCGCAGCTTTGGGCGGTGCTGCTGACCGCCAGCCAGTCTGCAGCTTTGGGCGGTGCTGACCGCCAGCCAGTCCGCAGCTTTGGGTGGTGCTGACCGACAGCCAGTCCGCAGCTTTGGGTGGTGCTGACCGCCAGCCAGTCCGCAGCTTTGGGTGGTGCTGACCGACAGCCAGTCTGCAGCTTTGGGTGGTGCTGCTGACCGCCAGCCAGTCTGCAGCTTTGGGTGGTGCTGACCGCCAGCCAGTCTGCAGCTTTGGGGGGGGTGCTGACCGCCAGCCAGTCTGCAGCATTGGGTGGTGCTGCTGACCGCCAGCCAGTCTGCAGCTTTGGGTGGTGCTGACCGCCAGCCAGTCTGCAGCTTTGGGTGCCGCTGACCGCCAGCCAGTCTGCAGCATTGGGTGGTGCTGCTGACCGCCAGCCAGTCCGCAGCTTTGGGTGGTGCTGACCACCAGCCAGTCTGCAGCTTTGGGTGGTGCTGCTGACCGCCAGCCAGTCTGCAGCATTGGGTGGTGCTGCTGACCACCAGCCAGTCTGCAGCTTTGGGTGCCGCTGACCGCCAGCCAGTCTGCAGCTTTGGGTGGTGCTGCTGACCGCCAGCCAGTCTGCAGCTTTGGGTGGTGCTGCTGACCACCAGCCAGTCTGCAGCTTTGGGTGGTGCTGCTGACCACCAGCCAGTCTGCAGCTTTGGGTGGTGCTGCTGACCGCCAGCCAGTCTGCAGCATTGGGTGGTGCTGCTGACCACCAGCCAGTCTGCAGCTTTGGGTGCCGCTGACCGCCAGCCAGTCTGCAGCTTTGGGTGGTGCTGACCACCAGCCAGTCTGCAGCTTTGGGGGGTGCTGCTGACCGCCAGCCAGTCTGCAGCTTTGGGTGCTGCTGACCGCCAGCCAGTCTGCAGCTTTGGGTGCTGCTGACCGCCAGTCAGTCTGCAGCTTTGGGCGGTGCTGACCGCCAGCCAGTCTGCAGCTTTGGGCGGTGCTGACCGCCAGCCAGTCTGCAGCTTTGGGTGCTGCTGACCGCCAGTCAGTCTGCAGCTTTGGGCGGTGCTGACCGCCAGCCAGTCTGCAGCTTTGGGTGCTGCTGACCGCCAGCCAGTCTGCAGCTTTGGGTGCTGCTGACCGCCAGCCAGTCTGCAGCTTTGGGTGGTGCTGCTGACCGCCAGCCAGTCTGCAGCTTTGGGTGGTGCTGCTGACCGCCAGCCAGTCCGCAGCTTTGGGTGCTGCTGACCGCCAGCCAGTCCGCAGCTTTGGGTGCTGCTGACCGCCAGCCAGTCTGCAGCTTTGGGTGGTGCTGACCGCCAGCCAGTCTGCAGCTTTGGGTGGTGCTGACCGCCAGCCAGTCTGCAGCTTTGGGTGGTGCTGCTGACCGCCAGCCAGTCCGCAGCTTTGGGTGCTGCTGACCGCCAGCCAGTCTGCAGCTTTGGGTGGTGCTGCTGACCGCCAGCCAGTCCGCAGCTTTGGGTGCTGCTGACCGCCAGCCAGTCTGCAGCTTTGGGTGCTGCTGACCGCCAGCCAGTCTGCAGCTTTGGGTGGTGCTGCTGACCGCCAGCCAGTCTGCAGCTTTGGGTGGTGCTGCTGACCGCCAGCCAGTCTGCAGCTTTGGGTGCTGCTGACCGCCAGCCAGTCTGCAGCTTTGGGTGCTGCTGACCGCCAGCCAGTCCGCAGCTTTGGGTGGTGCTGCTGACCGCCAGCCAGTCTGCAGCTTTGGGCGGTGCTGACCGCCAGCCAGTCTGCAGCTTTGGGTGGTGCTGCTGACCGCCAGCCAGTCCGCAGCTTTGGGTGCTGCTGACCGCCAGCCAGTCTGCAGCTTTGGGCGGTGCTGACCGCCAGCCAGTCTGCAGCTTTGGGCGGTGCTGACCGCCAGCCAGTCTGCAGCTTTGGGTGGTGCTGACCGCCAGCCAGTCTGCAGCTTTGGGTGGTGCTGCTGACCGCCAGCCAGTCCGCAGCTTTGGGCGGTGCTGACCGCCAGCCAGTCCGCAGCTTTGGGTGGTGCTGACCGCCAGCCAGTCTGCAGCTTTGGGTGCTGCTGACCGCCAGCCAGTCTGCAGCTTTGGGTGGTGCTGCTGACCGCCAGCCAGTCTGCAGCTTTGGGTGGTGCTGCTGACCGCCAGCCAGTCCGCAGCTTTGGGTGGTGCTGCTGACCGCCAGCCAGTCTGCAGCTTTGGGTGCTGCTGACCGCCAGCCAGTCTGCAGCTTTGGGTGGTGCTGACCGCCAGCCAGTCCGCAGCTTTGGGTGCTGCTGACCGCCAGCCAGTCTGCAGCTTTGGGTGGTGCTGCTGACCGCCAGCCAGTCTGCAGCTTTGGGTGCTGCTGACCGCCAGCCAGTCTGCAGCTTTGGGCGGTGCTGACCGCCAGCCAGTCTGCAGCTTTGGGCGGTGCTGACCGCCAGCCAGTCTGCAGCTTTGGGTGGTGCTGCTGACCGCCAGCCAGTCCGCAGCTTTGGGCGGTGCTGACCGCCAGCCAGTCTGCAGCTTTGGGTGCTGCTGACCGCCAGCCAGTCTGCAGCTTTGGGTGCTGCTGACCGCCAGCCAGTCTGCAGCTTTGGGTGGTGCTGCTGACCGCCAGCCAGTCTGCAGCTTTGGGTGCTGCTGACCGCCAGCCAGTCTGCAGCTTTGGGTGCTGCTGACCGCCAGCCAGTCTGCAGCTTTGGGTGCTGCTGACCGCCAGCCAGTCTGCAGCTTTGGGTGGTGCTGCTGACCGCCAGCCAGTCCGCAGCTTTGGGTGGTGCTGACCGCCAGCCAGTCTGCAGCTTTGGGTGCTGCTGACCGCCAGCCAGTCTGCAGCTTTGGGTGGTGCTGCTGACCGCCAGCCAGTCTGCAGCATTGGGTGGTGCTGCTGACCGCCAGCCAGTCTGCAGCTTTGGGTGCTGCTGACCGCCAGCCAGTCTGCAGCTTTGGGTGGTGCTGCTGACCGCCAGCCAGTCTGCAGCTTTGGGTGCTGCTGACCGCCAGCCAGTCTGCAGCTTTGGGTGGTGCTGCTGACCGCCAGCCAGTCTGCAGCTTTGGGTGCTGCTGACCGCCAGCCAGTCTGCAGCTTTGGGTGCTGCTGACCGCCAGCCAGTCTGCAGCTTTGGGTGCTGCTGACCGCCAGCCAGTCTGCAGCTTTGGGTGGTGCTGACCGCCAGCCAGTCCGCAGCTTTGGGTGGTGCTGACCGCCAGCCAGTCTGCAGCTTTGGGTGGTGCTGCTGACCGCCAGCCAGTCTGCAGCTTTGGGTGGTGCTGACCGCCAGCCAGTCTGCAGCATTGGGTGGTGCTGACCGCCAGCCAGTCTGCAGCTTTGGGTGCTGCTGACCGCCAGCCAGTCTGCAGCATTGGGTGGTGCTGCTGACCGCCAGCCAGTCCGCAGCTTTGGGTGGTGCTGACCACCAGCCAGTCTGCAGCTTTGGGTGGTGCTGACCGCCAGCCAGTCTGCAGCTTTGGGTGGTGCTGACCGCCAGCCAGTCTGCAGCTTTGGGTGGTGCTGCTGACCGCTAGCCAGTCCGCAGCTTTGGGTGCCGCTGACCGCCAGCCAGTCTGCAGCTTTGGGTGGTGCTGACCACCAGCCAGTCTGCAGCTTTGGGTGGTGCTGCTGACCGCCAGCCAGTCTGCAGCTTTGGGTGGTGCTGACCGCCAGCCAGTCTGCAGCTTTGGGTGGTGCTGACCGCCAGCCAGTCTGCAGCTTTGGGTGGTGCTGACCGCCAGCCAGTCTGCAGCTTTGGGTGGTGCTGACCGCCAGCCAGTCTGCAGCTTTGGGTGGTGCTGACCGCCAGCCAGTCTGCAGCTTTGGGTGCTGCTGACCGCCAGCCAGTCTGCAGCTTTGGGTGGTGCTGCTGACCGCCAGCCAGTCTGCAGCTTTGGGTGGTGCTGCTGACCGCCAGCCAGTCTGCAGCTTTGGGTGCTGCTGACCGCCAGCCAGTCCGCAGCTTTGGGTGGTGCTGCTGACCGCCAGCCAGTCTGCAGCTTTGGGTGGTGCTGCTGACCGCCAGCCAGTCTGCAGCTTTGGGTGCTGCTGACCGCCAGCCAGTCTGCAGCTTTGGGTGGTGCTGCTGACCGCCAGCCAGTCTGCAGCTTTGGGTGGTGCTGACCGCCAGCCAGTCCGCAGCTTTGGGTGCTGCTGACCGCCAGCCAGTCTGCAGCTTTGGGTGGTGCTGCTGACCGCCAGCCAGTCTGCAGCTTTGGGTGCTGCTGACCGCCAGCCAGTCTGCAGCTTTGGGCGGTGCTGACCGCCAGCCAGTCTGCAGCTTTGGGCGGTGCTGCTGACCGCCAGCCAGTCCGCAGCTTTGGGCGGTGCTGCTGACCGCCAGCCAGTCCGCAGCTTTGGGTGGTGCTGACCGCCAGCCAGTCTGCAGCTTTGGGTGGTGCTGACCGCCAGCCAGTCTGCAGCTTTGGGTGGTGCTGCTGACCGCCAGCCAGTCTGCAGCTTTGGGTGCTGCTGACCGCCAGCCAGTCTGCAGCTTTGGGTGGTGCTGCTGACCGCCAGCCAGTCTGCAGCTTTGGGTGGTGTTGCTGACCGCCAGCCAGTCTGCAGCTTTGGGCGGTGCTGCTGACCGCCGGCCAGTCCGCAGCTTTGGGTGGTGCTGACCGCCAGCCAGTCTGCAGCTTTGGGTGGTGCTGACCGCCAGCCAGTCTCCAGCTTTGGGCGGTGCTGCTGACCGCCAGCCAGTCTGCAGCTTTGGGCGGTGCTGACCGCCAGCCAGTCCGCAGCTTTGGGCGGTGCTGCTGACCGCCAGCCAGTCCGCAGCTTTGGGTGGTGCTGACCGCCAGCCAGTCCGCAGCTTTGGGTGGTGCTGACCGCCAGCCAGTCTGCAGCTTTGGGCGGTGCTGACCGCCAGCCAGTCTGCAGCTTTGGGTGGTGCTGACCGCCAGCCAGTCTGCAGCTTTGGGTGGTGCTGCTGACCGCCAGCCAGTCCGCAGCTTTGGGTGCTGCTGACCGCCAGCCAGTCTGCAGCTTTGGGCGGTGCTGACCGCCAGCCAGTCTGCAGCTTTGGGTGGTGCTGCTGACCGCCAGCCAGTCCGCAGCTTCGGGTGGTGCTGACCGCCAGCCAGTCTGCAGCTTTGGGTGCTGCTGACCGCCAGCCAGTCCGCAGCTTTGGGTGCTGCTGACCGCCAGCCAGTCCGCAGCTTTGGGCGGTGCTGCTGACCGCCAGCCAGTCTGCAGCTTTGGGTGCTGCTGACCGCCAGCCTGTCCGCAGCTTTGGGTGGTGCTGACCGCCAGCCAGTCTGCAGCTTTGGGTGCTGCTGACCGCCAGCCAGTCTGCAGCTTTGGGTGCTGCTGACCGCCAGCCAGTCCGCAGCTTTGGGCGGTGCTGCTGACCGCCAGCCAGTCCGCAGCTTTGGGTGGTGCTGACCGTCAGCCAGTCCGCAGCTTTGGGTGGTGCTGCTGACCGCCAGCCAGTCTGCAGCTTTGGGTGCTGCTGACCGCCAGCCAGTCCGCAGCTTTGGGCGGTGCTGCTGACCGCCAGCCAGTCTGCAGCTTTGGGTGCTGCTGACCACCAGCCAGTCTGCAGCTTTGGGTGCTGCTGACCGCCAGCCAGTCTGCAGCTTTGGGTGGTGCTGACCGCCAGCCAGTCTGCAGCTTTGGGTGGTGCTGCTGACCGCCAGCCAGTCTGCAGCTTTGGGTGGTGCTGACCGCCAGCCAGTCTGCAGCTTTGGGTGGTGCTGCTGACCGCCAGCCAGTCTGCAGCTTTGGGTGGTGCTGACCGCCAGCCAGTCCGCAGCTTTGGGTGCTGCTGCTGACCGCCAGCCAGTCCGCAGCTTTGGGTGGTGCTGACCGCCAGCCAGTCCGCAGCTTTGGGTGGTGCTGACCGCCAGCCAGTCCGCAGCTTTGGGTGGTGCTGCTGACCGCCAGCCAGTCTGCAGCTTTGGGTGGTGCTGCTGACCGCCAGCCAGTCCGCAGCTTTGGGTGGTGCTGACCGCCAGCCAGTCCGCAGCTTTGGGTGGTGCTGCTGACCGCCAGCCAGTCTGCAGCTTTGGGTGGTGCTGACCACCAGCCAGTCTGCAGCTTTGGGTGGTGCTGACCGCCAGCCAGTCCGCAGCTTTGGGTGGTGCTGACCGCCAGCCAGTCTGCAGCTTTGGGCGGTGCTGCTGACCGCCAGCCAGTCTGCAGCTTTGGGTGGTGCTGCTGACCGCCAGCCAGTCTGCAGCTTTGGGTGGTGCTGCTGACCGCGAGCCAGTCTGCAGCTTTGGGTGGTGCTGCTGACCGCCAGCCAGTCTGCAGCTTTGGGCGGTGCTGACCGCCAGCCAGTCTGCAGCTTTGGGTGGTGCTGCTGACCGCCAGCCAGTCTGCAGCTTTGGGTGGTGCTGACCGCCAGCCAGTCCGCAGCTTTGGGTGGTGCTGCTGACCGCGAGCCAGTCTGCAGCTTTGGGTGGTGCTGACCGCCAGCCAGTCCGCAGCTTTGGGTGGTGCTGCTGACCGCCAGCCAGTCTGCAGCTTTGGGTGGTGCTGACCGCCAGCCAGTCCGCAGCTTTGGGTGGTGCTGCTGACCGCCAGCCAGTCTGCAGCTTTGGGCGGTGCTGACCGCCAGCCAGTCCGCAGCTTTGGGCGGTGCTGCTGACCGCCAGCCAGTCTGCAGCTTTGGGTGGTGCTGACCGCCAGCCAGTCTGCAGCTTTGGGTGGTGCTGCTGACCGCCAGCCAGTCCGCAGCTTTGGGTGGTGCTGACCGCCAGCCAGTCCGCAGCTTTGGGTGGTGCTGACCGCCAGCCAGTCCGCAGCTTTGGGTGGTGCTGACCGCCAGCCAGTCTGCAGCTTTGGGTGCTGCTGACCGCCAGCCAGTCCGCAGCTTTGGGTGCTGCTGACCGCCAGCCAGTCTGCAGCTTTGGGTGCTGCTGACCGCCAGCCAGTCTGCAGCTTTGGGCGGTGCTGCTGACCGCCAGCCAGTCCGCAGCTTTGGGTGGTGCTGACCGCCAGCCAGTCTGCAGCTTTGGGTGGTGCTGACCGCCAGCCAGTCTGCAGCTTTGGGTGGTGCTGCTGACCGCCAGCCAGTCTGCAGCTTTGGGTGGTGCTGACCGCCAGCCAGTCTGCAGCTTTGGGTGGTGCTGACCGCCAGCCAGTCTGCAGCTTTGGGTGGTGCTGACCGCCAGCCAGTCTGCAGCTTTGGGTGCTGCTGACCGCCAGCCAGTCTGCAGCTTTGGGCGGTGCTGACCGCCAGCCAGTCTGCAGCTTTGGGTGGTGCTGACCGCCAGCCAGTCTGCAGCTTTGGGCGGTGCTGCTGACCGCCGGCCAGTCCGCAGCTTTGGGCGGTGCTGACCGCCAGCCAGTCTGCAGCTTTGGGTGGTGCTGACCGCCAGCCAGTCTGCAGCTTTGGGCGGTGCTGCTGACCGCCGGCCAGTCCGCAGCTTTGGGTGGTGCTGACCGCCAGCCAGTCTGCAGCTTTGGGTGCTGCTGACCGCCAGCCAGTCTGCAGCTTTGGGCGGTGCTGCTGACCGCCGGCCAGTCCGCAGCTTTGGGTGGTGCTGACCGCCAGCCAGTCTGCAGCTTTGGGTGGTGCTGCTGACCGCCAGCCAGTCTGCAGCTTTGGGTGGTGCTGCTGACCGCCAGCCAGTCTGCAGCTTTGGGTGCTGCTGACCGCCAGCCAGTCTGCAGCTTTGGGTGGTGCTGACCGCCAGCCAGTCTGCAGCTTTGGGTGCTGCTGACCGCCAGCCAGTCCGCAGCTTTGGGTGGTGCTGCTGACCGCCAGCCAGTCTGCAGCTTTGGGTGGTGCTGCTGACCGCCAGCCAGTCCGCAGCTTTGGGTGGTGCTGCTGACCGCCAGCCAGTCTGCAGCTTTGGGTGGTGCTGCTGACCGCCAGCCAGTCTGCAGCTTTGGGTGGTGCTGACCGCCAGCCAGTCTGCAGCTTTGGGTGGTGCTGACCGCCAGCCAGTCTGCAGCTTTGGGTGGTGCTGACCGCCAGCCAGTCTGCAGCTTTGGGCGGTGCTGACCGCCAGCCAGTCCGCAGCTTTGGGTGCTGCTGACCGCCAGCCAGTCTGCAGCTTTGGGTGCTGCTGCTGACCGCCAGCCAGTCTGCAGCTTTGGGTGCTGCTGCTGACCGCCAGCCAGTCTGCAGCTTTGGGTGGTGCTGCTGACCGCCAGCCAGTCTGCAGCTTTGGGTGGTGCTGACCGCCAGCCAGTCTGCAGCTTTGGGTGGTGGTGCTGACCGCCAGCCAGTCCGCAGCTTTGGGTGGTGCTGACCGCCAGCCAGTCTGCAGCTTTGGGTGGTGCTGACCGCCAGCCAGTCTGCAGCTTTGGGTGGTGGTGCTGACCGCCAGCCAGTCTGTAGCTTTGGGCGGTGCTGACCGCCAGCCAGTCTGCAGCTTTGGGCGGTGCTGACCGCCAGCCAGTCTGCAGCTTTGGGCGGTGCTGACCGCCAGCCAGTCTGCAGCTTTGGGCGGTGCTGACCGCCAGCCAGTCTGCAGCTTTGGGTGGTGCTGCTGACCGCCAGCCAGTCTGCAGCTTTGGGCGGTGCTGACCGCCAGCCAGTCTGCAGCTTTGGGCGGTGCTGCTGACCGCCAGCCAGTCTGCAGCTTTGGGTGGTGCTGACCGCCAGCCAGTCTGCAGCTTTGGGCGGTGCTGCTGACCGCCAGCCAGTCTGCAGCTTTGGGTGGTGCTGACCGCCAGCCAGTCTGCAGCTTTGGGTGCTGCTGACCGCCAGCCAGTCTGCAGCTTTGGGCAGTGCTGCTGACCGCCAGCCAGTCCGCAGCTTTGGGTGGTGCTGACCGCCAGCCAGTCTGCAGCTTTGGGTGCTGCTGACCGCCAGCCAGTCTGCAGCTTTGGGTGGTGGTGCTGACCGCCAGCCAGTCCGCAGCTTTGGGTGGTGCTGACCGCCAGCCAGTCCGCAGCTTTGGGTGGTGCTGACCGCCAGCCAGTCCGCAGCTTTGGGTGGTGCTGACCGCCAGCCAGTCTGCAGCTTTGGGTGGTGCTGCTGACCGCCAGCCAGTCTGCAGCTTTGGGTGGTGCTGACCGCCAGCCAGTCCGCAGCTTTGGGCGGTGCTGACCGCCAGCCAGTCCGCAGCTTTGGGTGCTGCTGCTGACCGCCAGCCAGTCTGCAGCTTTGGGTGGTGCTGACCGCCAGCCAGTCTGCAGCTTTGGGTGGTGCTGACCGCCAGCCAGTCCGCAGCTTTGGGTGGTGGTGCTGACCGCCAGCCAGTCTGCAGCTTTGGGTGGTGCTGACCGCCAGCCAGTCCGCAGCTTTGGGGGGTGCTGCTGACCGCCAGCCAGTCTGCAGCTTTGGGTGGTGCTGACCGCCAGCCAGTCTGCAGCTTTGGGTGGTGCTGCTGACCGCCAGCCAGTCTGCAGCTTTGGGTGCTGCTGACCGCCAGCCAGTCCGCAGCTTTGGGTGGTGCTGCTGACCGCCAGCCAGTCTGCAGCTTTGGGTGGTGGTGCTGACCGCCAGCCAGTCTGCAGCTTTGGGTGGTGCTGACCGCCAGCCAGTCCGCAGCTTTGGGTGGTGGTGCTGACCGCCAGCCAGTCTGCAGCTTTGGGTGGTGCTGCTGACCGCCAGCCAGTCTGCAGCTTTGGGTGCTGCTGACCGCCAGCCAGTCTGCAGCTTTGGGTGGTGCTGACCGCCAGCCAGTCCGCAGCTTTGGGTGCTGCTGACCGCCAGCCAGTCTGCAGCTTTGGGTGCTGCTGACCGCCAGCCAGTCTGCAGCTTTGGGTGCTGCTGACCGCCAGCCAGTCCGCAGCTTTGGGTGGTGCTGCTGACCGCCAGCCAGTCTGCAGCTTTGGGTGGTGGTGCTGACCGCCAGCCAGTCTGCAGCTTTGGGTGGTGCTGACCGCCAGCCAGTCCGCAGCTTTGGGTGGTGGTGCTGACCGCCAGCCAGTCTGCAGCTTTGGGTGGTGCTGCTGACCGCCAGCCAGTCCGCAGCTTTGGGTGCTGCTGACCGCCAGCCAGTCCGCAGCTTTGGGTGCTGCTGCTGACCGCCAGCCAGTCTGCAGCTTTGGGTGGTGCTGACCGCCAGCCAGTCTGCAGCTTTGGGCGGTGCTGCTGACCGCCAGCCAGTCCGCAGCTTTGGGTGGTGCTGACCGCCAGCCAGTCTGCAGCTTTGGGTGCTGCTGCTGACCGCCAGCCAGTCTGCAGCTTTGGGTGCTGCTGACCGCCAGCCAGTCTGCAGCTTTGGGTGGTGCTGCTGACCGCCAGCCAGTCTGCAGCTTTGGGTGGTGCTGCTGACCGCCAGCCAGTCCGCAGCTTTGGGTGCTGCTGCTGACCGCCAGCCAGTCTGCAGCTTTGGGTGGTGCTGCTGACCGCCAGCCAGTCTGCAGCTTTGGGTGGTGCTGCTGACCGCCAGCCAGTCTGCAGCTTTGGGCGGTGCTGCTGACCGCCAGCCAGTCTGCAGCTTTGGGTGGTGCTGCTGACCGCCAGCCAGTCTGCAGCTTTGGGTGCTGCTGACTGCCAGCCAGTCTGCAGCTTTGGGCGGTGCTGCTGACCGCCAGCCAGTCTGCAGCTTTGGGTGGTGCTGACCGCCAGCCAGTCCGCAGCTTTGGGTGCTGCTGACCGCCAGCCAGTCTGCAGCTTTGGGTGGTGCTGCTGACCGCCAGCCAGTCCGCAGCTTTGGGTGCTGCTGACCGCCAGCCAGTCTGCAGCTTTGGGTGGTGCTGACCGCCAGCCAGTCTGCAGCTTTGGGTGCTGCTGACCGCCAGCCAGTCTGCAGCTTTGGGTGGTGCTGCTGACCGCCAGCCAGTCCGCAGCTTTGGGTGGTGCTGCTGACCGCCAGCCAGTCTGCAGCTTTGGGTGGTGCTGCTGACCGCCAGCCAGTCTGCAGCTTTGGGTGGTGCTGCTGACCGCCAGCCAGTCTGCAGCTTTGGGTGGTGCTGACCGCCAGCCAGTCTGCAGCTTTGGGTGCTGCTGACCGCCAGCCAGTCTGCAGCTTTGGGTGCTGCTGACCGCCAGCCAGTCTGCAGCTTTGGGTGGTGCTGACCGCCAGCCAGTCCGCAGCTTTGGGTGCTGCTGACCGCCAGCCAGTCTGCAGCTTTGGGTGGTGCTGCTGACCGCCAGCCAGTCTGCAGCTTTGGGTGGTGCTGACCGCCAGCCAGTCCGCAGCTTTGGGTGCTGCTGACCGCCAGCCAGTCTGCAGCTTTGGGTGGTGCTGACCGCCAGCCAGTCTGCAGCTTTGGGTGGTGCTGACCGCCAGCCAGTCTGCAGCTTTGGGCGGTGCTGACCGCCAGCCAGTCTGCAGCTTTGGGTGGTGCTGCTGACCGCCAGCCAGTCTGCAGCTTTGGGTGGTGCTGACCGCCAGCCAGTCTGCAGCTTTGGGTGCTGCTGACCGCCAGCCAGTCCGCAGCTTTGGGTGCTGCTGACCGCCAGCCAGTCTGTAGCTTTGGGTGGTGCTGCTGACCGCCAGCCAGTCTGCAGCTTTGGGTGCTGCTGACCGCCAGCCGAACAGGATTCTACGGTGGGCGATCAGGGAGGCAAAGGCAAGGGCGTCCGCCCTCCTCCCCAGGAATAGATCTGGCTGGTCTGATACCCCGAAGACCGCCACTTTCGGGCATGGCTCCACCCTCACCCCCACCACCTTGGACATTGCCTCGAAGAAGGCTGTCCAGTACCCCGCAAGTCTGGGGCAGGACCAGAACATGTGGGCGTGGTTGGTCGGGCCTCCTTGGCACCGCTCACATTTATCCTCCAGTGGTGTGAATACCCTCGCCAGTAGCCACCCACACAGACCGCCGCGGTTCCCCCTCTCTACGATGCCTGTGTCCAGTAAGTCCTCTGACAGCGATTGTTGCGGTGCTCCTGCTGGGGGCTCGTGGGTACGTCCTTGTTTCCCTACGGAAGACCAGTCCACCGAGCAACTGTTTCCTCCCCAAGTCTCCTGCTGGGGGCTCGGAGGTGTACAGACCCTGGTAGAAGGCCTTGAATGCCTCGTTGACCGTTTGTAACATTTTCCTCTCTGCCAGGAACTCCACGGTCGGAGCCTCGGAGTATCGGCGGTCCTCCTTCAATATGGAGTCGATTATCTGTTGCCTAGCCACCCTCTCCTCCCCGTCTCTCCATGCACTGCCCATCTCCAACCTCACATCCATATAATGTGGAAGTGGTCGGAGATTACAATCGCGGAATAATCCGCTCTTACGAGCCCTGGAAGCTCCGATCCGTGATTATACATTGTGTACCTGGGAGAAGGTGGAGAACTCCACCTCCCCTGGGTAGGTGAACCTCCATGGGTCCACTGCCCCATCTGCTCCATGAGTAGGCCCAGTTCTTTCGCCATATTTGCGGTCTTCCCTGTTTTGGGATTTGACATGTCCGTCCGTGGGTCCTGTACACAGTTAAAGCCCTCCCCGGCCCACCATGATCAGTCAGGGTGTGTTGACGTTGGGGATTTTCGCCATATTATAAATTCCGTGTTGTCCCACTTGGGAGCTGACACGTTCACCAGGACTACCGGTGCCCGTCCAGGACACACTGACCATGACATACCGATCCACTGGGTCCATAACCGCCCTCATCACAGTGAACCTCATCCTCTTGTTTAACAGGATGGCCACTCCCCTAGCCCTCGTCCCGTCGCAGGAATGGTAGGTCTGTCCCACCCGGCCCGTCCTTGCCCGCAGTCGGCTCTTCTCCCTCGGTGCGAGTCGTGGAGGGAGATTATGTGGGCTTTCATACTCTTCAGGTGGGTGAAGACTTTGGATCATTTTACTGGGCGGTTAAGTCCCCTGACATTCCAGATGACCATCCCGAGGGTGGGATTCCACTCCTGCGGGATCAAACATAATCACCTTGTGGACGCGCCCTTTGCTCCGGGGTTTCCCTTTGTTCAGGGATCCTCCCAAGTGGTTTCTTGGCTGCCATCATGTTCCAAGTTGCCACGTGTGGCCTGTTTCAGCCTAATGCCCTCACTGTCCTTGTTCCTGTGTTCCCCTTGTAGTATTTTCGTCCCCCTCCCCTCCCTTCCCTCTATTTCTTCCTCTAGTGCCTGTCCAAGAGTCGCTTAAATGTCCCTAAGAGTCTGACTCCACCACCTCTGCTGGCCGTGCATTCCACACACCCACCACTCTCTGTGTAAAGAACCTCTGACATCTCCCCTATACCTTCCTCCAATCACCTTAAAATGATGTCCCATTGTGACAGCCATTTCCACCCTGGGGAAAAGTCTCTGGCTATCCACTCTATCCATGCCTCTCATCACCTTGTACCCCTCTATCAAGTCACCTCTCTGCCTTCTTCACTCCAGTGAGTAAAGCCCTAGCTCCCTCAACCTTTCTTCATAAGACATGCCCTCCAGTCCAGGCAGCATCCTGGTAAATCTCCTCTGTACCCGCCCCAAAGCATCCACATCCTTCCTATAATGAGGCGACCAGAACTGGACACAATATTCCAAGTGTGGTCTAACCAGGGTTTTATAAAGCTGCAGCAAAACCTCGCGGCTCTTAAACTCAATCCCCCTGTAAATGAAAGCCAACACAGCATACGGCTTATTAATAACCCTATCAACCTGGGTGGCAACTTTGAGGGATCTATGCACGTGGACCCCAAGATCCCTCTGTTCCTCCACACTTCCAAGAATCCTGCCTTTAACCCTGTATTCAGCATTCAAATTCGACCTTCCAAAATGAATCACATCACATTTATCTCGGTTCGAACTCCATCTGCCACTTCTCAGCCCAGCTCTGCATCCTGTCAATGTCTTGTTGTAACCTGCAACAACCCTCAGCACTATCTACAACTCCACCAACTTTTGTGTCATCGGCAAACTTACTAACCCACCCTTCCACTTCCTCATCCAAGTTATTTATAAAAACCACAAAGAGCAGAGATCCCAGAACAGATCCTTGTGGGACACCACTGGTCACCGACCTCCAGGCGGAATACTTTCCATCCACTACCACTCGCTGTCTTCTTTCGGCCAGCCAATACTGTATCCAGACAGCCAAATTTCCCTGTATCCCTTCCCGTCTAACTTTCTGAATGAGCCTACCATGGGGAACCTTATCAAATGCCTTACTGAAATCCATGTACACCACATCCACTGCCCGACATTTATCAAAGTGTCTCGTCACATCCTCAAAGTGCTCGGAGACAGTGATACCAGTGTCTATAGTTACAATGCTCATAGGCAGTGATGCCAATGTTTACAGTTACATTGGCTGCTGGGAGGCAAGTCTGTCCTTTAAAAGGGGCAGGCCAGTCGATTTCGGCGGGAGAACAGCTGGTGAGTCAGTTTCAGCGGGAGCATTGCGGAAGTGGCTGCTGGGAGGTAAGTCTGTCCTTGTCCTGTCCACTTGTCTTTGCAGGGGCAGGCCAGTCGATTTCGGCGGGAGAACAGCTGGTGAGTCAGTTTCAGCGGGAGCAGTGCGGAAGTGGCTGCTGGGAGGTAAGTCTGTCCTTGTCCTGTCCACTTGTCTTTGCAGGGGCAGGCCAGTCGATTTCGGCGGGAGTGGAGCTGGCTGGTTAGTCAATTTCAGCAGGAGCTGAGAATTTTTCTTCTTTTCTTTTAAATTAGTTTTTTAGGCGGGAACAGGAAGTCGACCCGCGGGCGTCTGGGAAGACCCTCACCAATAAATTCTGGTGGAGAGGAAACCCGAGACACTACACGTGTAGTGTCTCCCACCCACCCGCCCTCCTCCTCTAACCTAATAATAAAACCCATTGGTCTGAGGTAAGTACCATATTTTATTATATTATTATTTTTTATAAGAAATTTAATTTAGTTGTTAGCCAGATCTTGGTAGAAAGTTAGAGGAATGGCAGGGAAGGGAGTGCAATGTTCCTCCTGCAGGATGTTTGAGGTGAGGGATGCAGTTAGTGTCCCTGCTGATTTTACCTGCAGGAAGTGCTGCCATCTCCAGCTCCTCCAAGACCGAGTTAGGGAACTGGAGCTGGAGTTGGAAGAACTTCGGATCATTCGGGAGGCAAAAGGGGTCATAAATAGCAGCTTCAGGGAATTAGTTACACCAAAGATTGGAGATAGGTGGGTAACTGTAAGAGGGACTGGGAAAAAGCAGTCAGTGCAGGGATCCCCTGCGGTCGTTCCCCTGAGACACAAGTATACCGCTTTGGCTACTTGTGGGGGGGACGAGTTACCAGGGGTAAGCCATGGGGTACGGGCCTCTGGCACGGAGTCTGTCCCTGTTGCTCAGAAGGGAAGGGGGGAGAGGAGCAGAGCATTAGTAATTGGGGACTCTATAGTCAGGGGCACAGATAGGAGATTTTGTGGGAGCGTGAGAGACTCACGTCTGGTATGTTGCCTCCCAGGTGCAAGGGTACGTGATGTCTCGGATCGTGTTTTCCGGGTCCTTAGTGGGGAGGGGGAGCAGCCCCAAGTCGTGGTCCACATTGGCACTAACGACATAGGTAGGAAAGGGGACAAGGATGTCAGGCAGGCTTTCAGGGAACTAGGATGGAAGCTCAGAACTAGAACAAACAGAGTTGTTATCTCTGGGTTGTTGCCCGTGCCACGTGATAGTGAGATGAGGAATAGGGAGAGAGAGCATTTAAACACGTGGCTACAGGGATGGTGCAGGCGGGAGGGATTCAGATTTTTGGATAACTGGGGCTCTTTCTGGGGAAGATGGGACCTCTACAGACAGGATGGTCTACATCTGAACCTGAGGGGCACAAATATCCTGGGGGGGAGATTTGTTAGTGCTCTTTGGGGGGGTTTAAACTAATGCAGCAGGGGCATGGGAACCTGGATTGTAGTTTTAGGGTAAGGGAGAATGAGAGTATAGAGGTCAGGAGCACAGATTTGACGTCGCAGGAGGGGGCCAGTGTTCAGGTAGGTGGTTTGAAGTGTGTCTACTTCAATGCCAGGAGTATACGAAACAAGGTAGGGGAACTGGCAGCATGGGTTGGTACCTGGGACTTCGATGTTGTGGCCATTTCGGAGACATGGATAGAGCAGGGACAGGAATGGATGTTGCAGGTTCCGGGGTTTAGGTGTTTTAGTAAGCTCAGAGAAGGAGGCAAAAGAGGGGGAGGTGTGGCGCTGCTAGTCAAGAGCAGTATTACGGTGGCGGAGAGGATGCTAGATGGGGACTCTTCTTCCGAGGTAGTATGGGCTGAAGTTAGAAACAGGAAAGGAGAGGTCACCCTGTTGGGAGTTTTTTATAGGCCTCCTAATAGTTCTAGGGATGTAGAGGAAAGGATGGCGAAGATGATTCTGGATATGAGTGAAAGTAACAGGGTAGTTATTATGGGAGACTTTAACTTTCCAAATATTGACTGGAAAAGATATAGTTCGAGTACAATAGATGGGTCGTTTTTTGTACAGTGTGTGCAGGAGGGTTTCCTGAAACAATATGTTGACAGGCCAACAAGAGGCGAGGCCACGTTGGATTTGGTTTTGGGTAATGAACCAGGCCAGGTGTTGGATTTGGAGGTAGGAGAGCACTTTGGGGACAGTGACCACAATTCGGTGGCGTTTACGTTAATGATGGAAAGGGATAAGTATACACCGCAGGGCAAGAGTTCTAGCTGGGGGAAGGGCAATTATGATGCCATTAGACGTGACTTGGGGGGGATAAGGTGTAGAAGTAGGCTGCAAGTGTTGGGCACACTGGATAAGTGGGGCTTGTTCAAGGATCAGCTACTGCGTGTTCTTGATAAGTATGTACCGGTCAGACAGGGAGGAAGGCGTCGAGCGAGGGAACCGTGGTTTACCAAGGAAGTGGAATCTCTTGTTAAGAGGAAGAAGGAGGCCTATGTGAAGATGAGGTGTGAAGTTTCGGTTGGGGCGATGGATAGTTACAAGGTAGCGAGGAAGGATCTAAAGAGAGAGCTAAGACGAGCAAGGAGGGGACATGAGAAGTATTTGGCAGGAAGGATCAAGGAAAACCCAAAAGCTTTCTATAGGTATGTCAGGAATAAGCGAATGACTAGGGAAAGAGTAGGACCAGTCAAGGACAGGGATGGGAAATTGTGTGTGGAGTCTGAAGAGATAGGTGAGATACTAAATAAATATTTTTCGTCAGTATTCACTCAGGAAAAAGATAATGTTGTGGCGGCGAATGCTGAGCCCCAGGCTAATAGAATAGATGGCATTGAGGTACGTAGGGAAGAGGTGTTGGCAATTCTGGACAGGCTGAAAATAGATTAGTCCCCGGGACCTGATGGGATTTATCCTAGGATTCTCTGGGAGGCCAGGGAAGAGATTGCTGGACCTTTGGCTTTGATTTTTATGTCATCATTGGCTACAGGAATAGTGCCAGAGGACTGGAGGACAGCAAATGTGGTCCCTTTGTTCAAAAAGGGGAGCAGAGACAACCCCGGCAACTATAGACCGATGAGCCTCACGTCTGTAGTGGGTAAAGTCTTGGAGGGGATTATAAGAGACAAGATTTATAATCATCTAGATAGGAATAATATGATCAGGGATAGTCAGCATGGCTTTGTGAAGGGTAGGTCATGCCTCACAAACCTTATTGAGTTCTTTGAGAAGGTGACTGAACAGGTAGACGAGGGTAGAGCAGTTGATGTGGTGTATATGGATTTCAGCAAAGCGTTTGATAAGGTTCCCCACGGTAGGCTATTGCAAAAAATACGGAGGCTGGGGATTGAGGGTGATTTAGAGATGTGGATCAGAAATTGGCTAGCTGAAAGAAGACAGAGGGTGGTGGTTGATGGGATATGTTCAGAATGTTGTACAGTCACAAGTGGAGTACCACAAGGATCTGTTCTGGGGCTGTTGCTGTTTGTCATTTTTATCAATGACCTATAGGAAGGCGCAGAAGGGTGGATGAGTAAATTTGCAGACGATACTAAAGTCGGTGGTGTTGTCGATAGTGTGGAAGGATGTAGCAGGTTATAGAGGGATATAGATAAGCTGCAGAGCTGGGCTGAGAGGTGGCAAATGGAGTTTAATGTAGAGAAGTGTGAGGTGATTCACTTTGGAAGGAATAACAGGAATGCGGAATATTTGGCTAATGGTAAAGTTCTTGAAAGTGTGGATGAGCAGAGGGATCTAGGTGTCCATGTACATAGATCCCTGAAAGTTGCCACCCAGGTTGATAGGGTTGTGAAGAAGGCCTATGGAGTGTTGGCCTTTATTGGTAGAGGGATTGAGTTCCGGAGTCGGGAGGTCATGTTGCAGCTGTACAGAACTCTGGTACGGCCGCATTTGGAGTATTGCGTACAGTTCTGGTCACCGCATTATAGGAAGGACGTGGAGGCTTTGGAGCGGGTGCAGAGGAGATTTACCAGGATGTTGCCTGGTATGGAGGGAAAATCTTATGAGGAAAGGCTGATGGACTTGAGGTTGTTTTCGTTGGAGAGACGAAGGTTAAGAGGAGACTTAATAGAGGCATACAAAATGATCAGGGGGTTGGATAGGGTGGACAGTGAGAGCCTTCTCCCGCGGATGGATATGGCTGGCACGAGGGGACATAACTTTAAACTGAGGGGTAATAGATATAGGACAGAGATCAGAGGTAGGTTCTTTACGCAAAGAGTAGTGAGGCCGTGGAATGCCCTACCTGCTACAGTAGTGAACTCGCCAACATTGAGGGCATTTAAAAGTTTATTGGATAAACATATGGATGATAATGGCATAGTGTAGGTTGGATGGCTTTTGTTTCGGTGCAACATCGTGGGCCGAAGGGCCTGTACTGCGCTGTATTGTTCTATGTTCTATGTTCTATCACCCAGAGACAGTTATGCCAGTGTTTATAGTTACCCTGAGATGCCAGTGTTATAGTTACAATGCCCAGTGGCAGTGTGCCAGTGTTTTTAGTTACAATGCCCCGAGACAGCGATACCACTGTTTATAGTTGCAATGCCCAGAGACAGAGATGCCAGTGTTTATAGTTACAATGTCCAGAGACAGTGATGCCAGTGTTTATAGTTACAATGTCCAGAGACAGAGATGCCAGTGTTTACAGTTACAGTGCCCAGAGACAGTGATGCCAGTGTTTATAGTTACAATGTCCAGAGACAGTGATGCCAGTGTTTATAGTTACAATGTCCAGAGACAGAGATGCCAGTGTTTACAGTTACAATGTCCAGAGATAGAGATGCCTGTGTTTACAGTTACATTGCCGAGAGGCAGTGGTGCCAGTGTTTACAGTTACAATGTCCAGAGACAGTGGTGCCAGTGTTTACAGTTACAATGTCCAGAGATAGAGATGCCAGTGTTTATAGTTACATTGCCGAGAGGCAGGGATACTATTGTTTATAGTTATAATGTCCAGAGACAGTGACGCCAGTGTTTATAGTTACAATGCTCAAAGGCAGTAATGCCGGTATTTATAGTTACAGTACTGGGAGACAGTGATACCAGTGTCTATAGTTACAATGCCCAGAGACAGTGATGCCAGTGTTTACAGTTACAGAGCCCAGAGACAGTGATTCCAGTGCTTATAGTTACAATGCCCAGAGACAGTGATGCCAGTGTTTATAGTTACATTGCCGAGAGGCAGGGATACTATTGTTTATAGTTATAATGTCCAGAGACAGTGATGCCAGTGTTCATAGTAAAAATGCCCAGGGACCGTGATACCAGTATTTATAGTTACAATGCCCAGAGACAGTTATACAGTGTTTATTGTTATAATGCCCAGAGACGGTGATGCCAGTTTTCACAATTACATTGGCCAGAGGCAATTATGCCAGTATTTATAATTACAGTGCCCAGAGACAGAGATGCCAGTGTTTATAGTTACCCAGAGACAGAGATGCCAGTGTTTATAGTTACAATGCCCAGATGCAGTGATGCGTGTGTTTACAGTTAAAGTGCCCACAGACAGTGATGCCAGTGTTTACAGTTACAATGCCCAGAGGCCGTGATGCCAGTGTTTACATTTACAGTGCTCAGTGACAGTGATGCCGGTGTTTACAGTTGCAATGCCCAGAGACAGTGATTCCAGTGCTTAGAGTTACAATGCCCCGAGGCAGTGGTTCCAGTGTTTATAGTTACAGTGTCCAGAGACTGAGATGCCAGTGCTTACATTTACAGTGCCCAGAGACAGTGATGCGAGTGATTATAGTTCCAATGTCCAGAGACAGCGATGCGAGTGATTATAGTTACAATGCCCAGATGCAGTGATGCCAGTGTTTATAGTTACAGTGCCCAGAGACAGTTATGCCAGTGATTATAGTTCAATGTCCAGAGACAGAGATGCCAGTGTTTATAGTTACAATGTCCAGAGGCAGTGATGCCAGTGTTTATAGTTACAATGCCCAGAGGCAGTGATGCCAGTGACTAGAGGCTGTGATGCCAGTGTTTATAGTTACAACATCCAGAGAAAATGATGCCAGTGTTTATAGTTACAATGTCTAGAGGCTGTGATGCCAGTGTTTACAGTTACAATGCCCAGAGGCCGTGATGCCAGTGTTTACATTTACAGTGCTCAGAGACAGTGATGCCGGTGTTTACAGTTGCAATGCCCAGAGACAGTGATTCCAGTGTTTATAGTTACAGTGTCCAGAGACTGAGATGCCAGTGCTTACATTTACAGTGCCCAGAGACAGTTATGCCTGTGTTTATAGTTACAATATCCAGAGACAGAGATGCCAGTGTTTTAGTTACAATGTCCAGAGACAGTGATGCCAGAGTTTATAGTTACAATGTCCAGAGACAGAGATGCCAGTGTTTATAGTTACAATGCCCAGAGGCAGCGATACCAGTGTTTATAGTTACAATGCCCAGAGACAGTGATGCCAGAGTTTATAGTTACAATGTCCAGAGACAGAGATGCCAGTGTTTATAGTTACAATGCCCAGAAGCAGTGATACCAGTGTTTATAGTTACAATGCCCAGAGACAGTGATGCCAGTGTTTATAGTTACAATGTCCAGAGACAGTGATGCCAGTGTTTATAGTTACAATGTCCAGAGACAGAGATGCCAGTGTTTACAGTTACATTGCCGAGAGGCAGTGGTGCCAGTGTTTACAGTTACAATGTCCAGAGACAGTGATGCCAGTGTTTATAGTTACAATGCTTAAAGGCAGTGATGCCGGTATTTATAGTTACAGTGCTGGGAGACAGTGATACCAGTGTCTATAGTTACAGTGCCCAGAGACAGAGATGCCAGTGTTTACAGTTACAGAGCCCAGAGACAGTGATTCCAGTGCTTATAGTTACAATGCCCAGTGGCAGTGGTTCCAGTGTTTACAGTTACAATGTCCAGAGACAGAGATGCCAGTGTTTATAGTTACAATGATCAGAGACAGTGATGCCAGTGTTTATAGTTACAATGTCCAGAGATAGAGATGCCAGTGTTTATAGTTACAATGTCCAGAGATAGAGGTGCCAGTGTTTACAGTTACATTGCCGAGAGGCAGTGGTGCCAGTGTTTACAGTTACAATGTCCAGAGACAGTGACGCCAGTGTTTATAGTTACAATGATCAGAGACAGTGATGCCAGTGTTTATAATTACAATGTCCAGAGATAGAGATGCCAGTGTTTACAGTTACATTGCCGAGAGGCAGTGGTGCCAGTGTTTACAGTTACATTGCCGAGAGGCAGTGGTGCCAGTGTTTACAGTTACAATGTCCAGAGATAGAGATGCCAGTGCTTACATTTACAGTGTCCAGAGACAGAGATGCCAGTGTTTATAGTTACAATGTCAGAGACAGTGATGCCAGTGTTTATAGTTACAATGTCCAGAGATAGAGGTGCCAGTGTTTACAGTTACATTGCCAAGAGGCAGTGGTGCCAGTGTTTACAGTTACAATGTCCAGAGACAGTGACGCCAGTGTTTATAGTTACAATGATCAGAGACAGTGATGCCAGTGTTTATAGTTACAATGTCCAGAGATAGAGATGCCAGTGTTTACAGTTACATTGCCGAGAGGCAGTGGTGCCAGTGTTTACAGTTACATTGCCGAGAGGCAGTGGTGCCAGTGTTTACAGTTACAATGTCCAGAGACAGTGATGCCAGAGGTTATAGTTACAATGTCCAGAGACAGAGATGCCAGTGCTTACATTTACAGTGTCCAGAGACAGAGATGCCAGTGTTTACAGTTACAATGTCCAGAGATAGAGATGCCAGTGTTTCTAGTTACATTGCCAAGAGGTAGTGATACCAGTGTTTATAGTTACAATGTCCAGAGACAGAGATGCCAGTGCTTACATTTACAGTGTCCAGAGACAGAGATGCCAGTGTTTACAGTTACATTGCCGAGAGACAGAGATGCCAGTGTTTATAGTTACAATGCCCAGAAGCAGTGATACCAGTGTTTATAGTTACAATGCCCAGAGACAGTGATGCCAGTGTTTATAGTTACAATGTCCAGAGACAGTGATGCCAGTGTTTATAGTTACAATGTCCAGAGACAGAGATGCCAGTGTTTACAGTTACATTGCCGAGAGGCAGTGGTGCCAGTGTTTACAGTTACAATGTCCAGAGACAGTGATGCCAGTGTTTATAGTTACAATGCTTAAAGGCAGTGATGCCGGTATTTATAGTTACAGTGCTGGGAGACAGTGATACCAGTGTCTATAGTTACAGTGCCCAGAGACAGAGATGCCAGTCTTTACAGTTACAGAGCCCAGAGACAGTGATTCCAGTGCTTATAGTTACAATGCCCATGTCAGTGGTTCCAGTGTTTACAGTTACAATGTCCAGAGACAGAGATGCCAGTGTTTATAGTTACAACGCGCAGAGACAGTAATGCCAGTGTTTATAGTTACAATGATCAGAGACAGTGATGCCAGTGTTTATAGTTACAATGTCCAGAGATAGAGATGCCAGTGTTTATAGTTACAATGTCCAGAGATATAGGTGCCAGTGTTTACAGTTACATTGCCGAGAGGCAGTGGTGCCAGTGTTTACAGTTACAATGTCCAGAGACAGTGACGCCAGTGTTTATAGTTACAATGATCAGAGACAGTGATGCCAGTGTTTATAATTACAATGTCCAGAGATAGAGATGCCAGTGTTTACAGTTACATTGCCGAGAGGCAGTGGTGCCAGTGTTTACAGTTACATTGCCGAGAGGCAGTGGTGCCAGTGTTTACAGTTACAATGTCCAGAGACAGAGATGCCAGTGCTTACATTTACAGTGTCCAGAGACAGAGATGCCAGTGTTTATAGTTACAATGTCAGAGACAGTGATGCCAGTGTTTATAGTTACAATGTCCAGAGATAGAGGTGCCAGTGTTTACAGTTACATTGCCAAGAGGCAGTGGTGCCAGTGTTTACAGTTACAATGTCCAGAGACAGTGACGCCAGTGTTTATAGTTACAATGATCAGAGACAGTGATGCCAGTGTTTATAGTTACAATGTCCAGAGATAGAGATGCCAGTGTTTACAGTTACATTGCCGAGAGGCAGTGGTGCCAGTGTTTACAGTTACATTGCCGAGAGGCAGTGGTGCCAGTGTTTACAGTTACAATGTCCAGAGACAGTGATGCCAGAGGTTATAGTTACAATGTCCAGAGACAGAGATGCCAGTGCTTACATTTACAGTGTCCAGAGACAGAGATGCCAGTGTTTACAGTTACAATGTCCAGAGATAGAGATGCCAGTGTTTACAGTTACATTGCCGAGAGGCAGTGGTGCCAGTGTTTACAGTTACAATGTCCAGAGACAGTGATGCCAGAGTTTATAGTTACAATGTCCATAGACAGTGATGCCAGTGTTTACAGTTACAATGTCCAGAGATAGAGATGCCAGTGTTTACAGTTACATTGCCGAGAGGCAGTGGTGCCATTGTTTACAGTTACAATGTCCAGAGACAGTGGTGCCAGTGTTTACAGTTACAATGTCCAGAGACAGTGGTGCCAGTGTTTACAGTTACAATGTCCAGAGATAGAGATGCCAGTGTTTATAGTTACATTGCCGAGAGGCAGGGATACTATTGTTTATAGTTATAATGTCCAGAGACAGTGACGCCAGTGTTTATAGTTACAATGCTCAAAGGCAGTGATGCCGGTATTTATAGTTACAGTGCTGGGAGACAGTGATACCAGTGTCTATAGTTAGAGTGTCCAGAGACAGTGATACCAGTATTTATAGTTACAATGCCCAGAGACAGAGATGCCAGTGTTTATAGTAAAAATGCCCAGAGACAGTTATACAGTGTTTATTGTTATAATGCCCAGAGGTGGTGATGCCAGTTTTCACAATTACATTGGCCAGAGACAATTATGCCAGTATTTATATTTACAGTGCCCAGAGACAGTGATGCCAGTGTTTATAGTTACAATGCCCAGATGCAGTGATGCCAGTGTTTACAGTTACAGTGCCCACAGACAGTGATGCCAGTGTTTACAGTTACAATGCCGAGAGGCAGTCATGCCAGTGTTTACAGTTACAGTGCCCAGAGACAGTTATGCCAGTGTTTATAGTTACAATGCCCAGAGGCAGTGACGCCAGTGTTTACAGTTACAGTGCTCAGAGACAGTGATGCCAGTGATTATAGTTACAATGTCCAGAGACAGAGATGCCAGTGTTTATAGTTACAATGCCCAGAGGCAGTGACGCCAGTGTTTACAGTTACAGTGCTCAGAGACAGTGATGCCAGTGATTATAGTTCAATGTCCAGAGACAGAGATGCCAGTGTTTATAGTTACAACATCCAGAGAAAGTGATGCCAGTGTTTATAGTTACAATGTCTAGGGGCTGTGATGCCAGTGTTTACAGTTACAATGCCCAGAGGCAGTGATGCCAGTGTTTACAGTTACAGTGCTCAGAGACAGTGATGCCGGTGATTACAGTTGCAATGCCCAGAGACAGTGATGCCAGTGCTTATAGTTACAATGCCCGGAGGCAGTGTTTCCAGTGTTTATAGTTACAGTGTCCAGAGACAGAGATGCCAGTGCTTACAATTACAGTGCCCAGAGACAGTGATGCCAGTGTTAATAGTTACAATGTCCAGAGACAGAGATGCCAGTGTTTATAGTTACAATGATCAGAGACAGTGATGCCGGTGATTACAGTTGCAATGCCCAGAGACAGTGATTCGAGTGATTATAGTTACAAGTCCCAGAGATAGTGATGCCAGTGTTTATAGTTGCAATGCCCAGAGGCAGTGACGCCAGTGTTTAGAGTTACAGTGCTCAGAGACAGTGATGCGAGTGATCATAGTTGCAATGCCCTCGACAGTGATGCCAGAGTTTATAGTTACAATGTCCAGAGCCAGAGATGCCAGTGTTTATAGTTACAATGTCCAGAGACAGAGATGCCAGTGTTCATAGTTACAATGCCCAGAGGCAGTGATACCAGTGTTTATAGTTACAATGCCCAGAGACAGTGATGCCAGAGTTTATAGTTACAATGTCCAGAGACAGAGATGCCAGTGTTTATAGTTACAATGTCCAGAGACAGAGATGCCAGTGTTTATAGTTACAATGCCCAGAGGCAGTGATACCAGTGTTTATAGTTACAATGTCCAGAGACAGTTATGCCTGTGTTTATAGTTACAATGTCCAGAGACAGTTATGCCAGTGTTTATAGTTACAATGCCCACAGGCAGTGACGCCAGTGTTTATAGTTACAATGTCCAGAGACCGAGATGCCAGTGTTTACAGTTACAGAGCCCAGAGACAGTTATGCCAGTGTTTATAGTTACAATGTCCAGAGACAGAGATGCCAGTGTTTATAGTTACAATGCCCAGAGGCAGTGATACCAGTGTTGTGAGTTACAATGCCCAGAGACAGTGATGCCAGTGTTTACAGTTACAATGTCCAGAGACAGTGATGCCAGAGTTTATAGTTACAATGCCCACAGGCAGTGATGCCAGTGTTTATAGTTACAGTGCACAGAGACAGAGATGCCAGTGTTTATAGTTACAGTGTCCAGAGGCAGTGGTACCAGTGTTTACAGTTACAATGCCCAGAGCCAATGATTCCGGTGTTCATAGTTACAGTGCCCAGAGGAAGTGGTGCCAGTTTTTATAGTTACAGTGCCCAGAGACAATGATTCCAGTGTTTATAGTTACAGTGCCCAGAGGCAGTGGTGCCAGTTTTTATAGTTACAGTGCCCAGAGACAGTGATACCAGTGTTTATAGTTACAATGCCCAGAGACAGTGATGCCAGAGTTTATAGTTACAATGTCCAGAGACAGTGATGCCAGAGTTTATAGTTACAATGTCCAAAGACAGTGATGCCAGTGTTTATAGTAGCAATGCCCAGAGACAGAGATGCCAGTGTTTACAGTTACAGTGCCCAGAGACAGTGATGCCAGTGTTTATAGTTACAATGTCCAGAGACAGTGATGCCAGTGTTTATAGTTACAATGTCCAGAGACAGAGATGCCAGTGTTTATAGTTACAATGTCCAGAGACAGTGATGCCAGTGTTTATAGTTACAATGTCCAGAGACAGAGATGCCAGTGTTTATAGTTACAATGTCCAGAGACAGAGATGCCAGTGTTTATAGTTACAATGTCCAGAGACAGTGATGCCAGTGTTTATAGTTACAATGTCCAGAGACAGAGATGCCAGTGTTTACAGTTACAATGTCCAGAGATAGAGATGCCAGTGTTTACAGTTACATTGCCGAGAGGCAGTGGTGCCAGTGTTTACAGTTACAATGTCCAGAGACAGTGGTGCCAGTGTTTACAGTTACAATGTCCAGAGATAGAGATGCTAGTGTTTATAGTTACATTGCCGAGAGGCAGGGATACTATTGTTTATAGTTATAATGTCCAGAGACAGTGATGCCAGTGTTTATAGTTACAATGCTCAAAGGCAGTGATGCCGGTATTTATAGTTACAGTGCTGGGAGCCGGTGATACCAGTGTCTATAGTTACAGTGCCCAGAGACAGAGATGCCAGTCTTTACAGTTACAGAGCCCAGAGACAGTGATTCCAGTGCTTATAGTTACAATGCCCCGAGGCAGTGGTTCCAGTGTTTACAGTTACAGAGCCCAGAGACCGTGATGCCAGTGTTAATAGTTACAATGTCCAGAGACAGAGATGCCAGTGTTTATAGTTACAACGCGCAGAGACAGTGATGCCAGTGTTTATAGTTATCATGTCCCGAGACAGTGATGCCAGTGTTTATAGTTACAATGCCCAGAGACAGTAATGCCAGTGTTTATAGTTATCATGTCCCGAGACAGTGATGCCAGTGTTTATAGTTACAATGCCCAGAGACAGTGATGCCGGTGATTACAGTTGCAATGCCCAGAGACAGTGATGCCAGTGTTTATAGCTATAAGGCCCAGAGGCAGTGATGCCAGTGTTTATAGTTACAAGTCCCAGAGACAGTGATGCCAGTGTTTATAGTTACAGTGCCCAGAGACAGTGATGTGAGTGATTATAGTTGCAATGTCCAGAGACAGTGATACCAGTGTTTATAGTTACAATGTCCAGAGACAGTTATGCCTGTGTTTATAGTTACAATGTCCAGAGACAGTTATGCCAGTGTTTACATTTACAATGTCCAGAGACAGTTATGCCAGTGTTTACAGTTACAATGTCCAGAGACAGAGATGCCAATGTTTATAGTTACAATGTCCAGAGACAGTTATGCCAGTGTTTATAGTTACAATGTCCAGAGACAGAGATGCCAGTGTTTATAGTTACAATGCCCAGAGGCAGTGATGCCAGTGTTTATAGTTACAATGTCCAGAGACAGTTCTGCCAGTGTTTACAGTTACAATGTCCAGAGACAGTGATGCCAGTGTTTTAGTTACAATGCCCACAGGCAGTGATGCCAGTGTTTACAGTTACAATGTCCAGAGACAGAGATGCCAGTGTTTATAGTTACAATGTCCAGAGACAGAGATGCCAGTGTTTCTAGTTACAATGTCCAGAGACGGTGATGCCAGTGTTTATAGTTACAATGTCCAGAGACAGAGATGCCAGTGTTTCTAGTTGCAATGTCCAGAGACAGTGGTGCCAGTGTTTACAGTTACAATGCCCAGAGACAGTGATACCAGTATTTATAGTTACAATGCCCAGAGACAGTGATGCCGGTGTTTACAGTTACAGAGCCCAGAGACAGTGATTCCAGTGCTTATAGTTACAATGCCCAGAGGCAGTGGTTCCAATGTTTATCGTTACAGTGTCCAGAGACAGAGGTGCCAGTGTTTACAGTTACATTGTCCAGAGACAGTTATGCCAGTGTTTACATTTACAATGTCCAGAGACAGTTATGCCAGTGTTTACATTTACAATGTCCAGAGACAGAGATGCCAGTGTTTATAGTTACAGAGCCCAGAGACAGTGATGCCAGTGTTTATAGTTACAATGCCCAGAGACAGTGATGCCGGTGATTACAGTTGCAATGCCCAGAGACAGTGATGCCAGTGTTTATAGCTATAAGGCCCAGAGGCAGTGATGCCAGTGTTTATAGTTACATGTCCCAGAGACAGTGATGCCAGTGTTTATAGTTACAATGTCCAGAGACAGTGATGCCAGTGTTTATAGTTACAATGTCCAGAGACAGAGATGCCAGTGTTTACAGTTACAATGTCCAGAGACAGTTATGCCAGTGTTTACATTTACAATGTCCAGAGACAGTTATGCCAGTGTTTACAGTTACAATGTCCAGAGACAGAGATGCCAGTGTTTCTAGTTACAATGGCCAGAGACAGTGATGCCAGTGTTTATAGTTACAATGCCCAGAAGCAGTGATGCCAGTGTTTCTAGTTGCAATGTCCAGAGACAGTGGTGCCAGTGTTTACAGTTACAATGTCCAGAGATAGAGATGCCAGTGTTTCTAGTTACAATGTCCAGAGACAGTGGTGCCAGTGTTTACAGTTACAATGTCCAGAGACAGAGATGCCAGTGTTTATAGCTACAATGCCCAGAGGCAGTGATGCCAGTGTTTCTAGTTATAATGTCCAGAGACAGTGGTGCCAGTGTTTACCGTTACAATGTCCAGAGACAGAGATGCCAGTGTTTATAGCTACAATGCCCAGAGGCAGTGATGCCAGTGTTTATAGTTACAATGTCCAGAGACAGTTATGCCAGTGTTTACAGTTACAATGTCCAGAGACAGAGATGCCAGTGTTTATAGCTACAATGCCCAGAGGCAGTGATGCCAGTGTTTTTAGTTACAATGCCCACAGGCAGTGATGCCAGTGTTTACAGTTACAATGTCCAGAGACAGAGATGCCAGTGTTTATAGTTACAATGTCCAGAGACAGAGATGCCAGTGTTTCTAGTTACAATGTCCAGAGACAGTGATGCTAGTGTTTATAGTTACAATGCCCAGAAGCAGTGATGCCAGTGTTTCTAGTTGCCATGTCCAGAGACAGTGGTGCCAGTGTTTACAGTTACAATGTCCAGAGGTAGAGATGCCAGTGTTTCTAGTTACAATGTCCAGAGACAGTGATGCCAGTGTTTATAGTTACAATGCCCAGAAGCAGTGATGCCAGTGTTTCTAGTTGCAATGTCCAGAGACAGTGGTGCCAGTGTTTACAGTTACAATGTCCAGAGATAGAGATGCTAGTGTTTATAGTTACATTGCCGAGAGGCAGGGATACTATTGTTTATAGTTATAATGTCCAGAGACAGTGACGCCAGTGTTTATAGTTACAATGCTCAAAGGCAGTGATGCCGGTATTTATAGTTACAGTGCTGGGAGACAGTGATACCAGTGTCTATAGTTACAGTGCCCAGAGACAGTGATTCCAGTACTTATAGTTACAATGCCCAGAGGCAGTGGTTCCAATGTTTATCGTTACAGTGCCCAGAGACAGTGATGCCAGTGTTTATAGTTACAATGTCCAGAGACAGTGATGCCAGTGTTTATAGTTACAATGTCCAGAGACAGTGATGCCAGTGTTTATAGTTACAATGTCCAGAGATAGAGATGCCAGTGTTTACAGTTACATTGCCGAGAGGCAGTGGTGCCAGTGTTTACAGTTACAATGTCCAGAGATAGAGATGCCAGTGTTTATAGTTACATTGCCGAGAGGCAGTGGTGCCAGTGTTTACAGTTACATTGCCGAGAGCCAGTGGTGCCAGTGTTTACAGTTACAATGTCCAGAGATAGAGATGCCAGTGTTTATAGTTACATTGCCGAGAGGCAGGGATACTATTGTTTATAGTTATAATGTCCAGAGACAGTGATGCCAGTGTTTATATTTACAATGCTCAAAGGCAGTGATGCCGGTATTTATAGTTACTGTGCTGGGAGACAGTGATACCAGTGTCTATAGTTACAGTGCCCAGAGACAGTTATGCCAGTGTTTATAGTTACAATGCCCAGGGACAGTTATGCCAGTGTTTATAGTTACACTGCCCAGAGACAGAGATGCCAGTGTTTATAGTTACAATGTCCAGAGGCAGTGATACCAGTGTTTACAGTTACAATGCCCAGAGACAGTGGTGCCAGTGTTTATAGTTACAGTGTCCAGAGACAGTTATGCCAGTGTTTATAGTTATAATGCCCAGGGACAGTGATTCCAGGATTTATAGTTGAAATGCCCAGAGACAAATGATGCCAGTATTTACAGTTACAGTGCCCAGAGACAGTATTGCCAGTGTTTGTAGTTACAATATCCAGAGACAGAGATGCCAGTGTTTATAGTTACAACGCGCAGAGACAGTAATGCCAGTGTTAATAGTTACAATGTCCCGAGACAGTGATGCCAGTGTTTATAGTTACAATGCTCAGAGAAAGTGATGCCGGTGATTACAGTTGCAATGCCCAGAGACAGTGATGCCAGTGTTTATAACTATAATGCCCAGAGGCAGTGATGCCAGTGTTTATAGTTAAAAGTCCCAGAGACAGTGATGCCAGTGTTTATAGTTACAATGCCCAGAGGCAGTGACGCCAGTGTTTACAGTTACAGTGCTCAGAGACAGTGATGCGAGTGATTATAGTTGCGATGCCCTCGACAGTAATGGCAGTGTTTATAGTTACAATGTCAAGAGGCAGTGATACCAGTGTTTATACTTACAATGTCCAGAGACAGTGATGCCAGTGTTTACAGTTACAATGTCCAGAGACAGAGATGCCAGTGTTTATAGTTACAATGCCCAGAGGCAGTGATACCAGTGTTTATAGTTACAATGTCCAGAGACAGTGATGCCAGTGTTTACAGTTACAATGTCCAGAGACAGAGATGCCAGTGTTTACAGTTTCAATGTCCAGAGACATAGATGCCAGTGTTTATAGTTACAATGCCCAGAGGCAGTGATACCAGTGTTTATAGTTACAATGTCCAGAGACAGTGATGCCAGTGTTTACAGTTACAATGTCCAGAGACAGTGGTGCCAGTGTTTACAGTTTCCATGTCCAGAGGCAGTGATGCCAGTGTTTATAGTTGCAATGCCCAGAGACAGAGATGCCAGTATTTATAGTTACAGTGCCGGTGTTTTTAGTTGCAATGTCTAGAGGCATCGATGCCAGTGTTTATAGTTGCAATGTCCAGAAACAGAGATGCCAGTATTTATAGTTACAGTGCCCAGAAGCAGTGATGACATTGTTTATAGTTACATTGCCCAGAGACAGTGATGCCAGTGTTTACAGTTACAATGTCCAGAGACAGTGATGCCAGTGTTTATAGTTGCAATGTCCAGAGACAGAGATGCCAGTGTTTCTCGTCACAGTGCCCAGAGACAGAGATGCCAGTGTTTTTAGTTACGTTGCCCAGAGACAGTTATGCCAGTGTTTATAGTTATAATGTCCAGAGACTGTGATGTCGGTGTTTATAGTTACACTGCCCAGAGGCAGTACGTTGCATCGGTATTCCCCGAGGAGTGGGACATGACAGATGTTGAGGTTACGGATAGATGTTTAAATACCCTAGTTCAAGTCGGCATAAGGAGGGAGGATGTGTTGGGTATTCTAAAATGCATTAAGGTGGACAAGTCTCCAGGTCCGGATGGGATCTATCCCAGGTTACTGAGGGAAGTGAGAGAGGAAATAGCTGGGGCCTTAACAGATATCTTTGCAGCATCCTTGAACTTGGATGAGGTACCGGAGGACTGGAGAATTGCTAATGTTGTCCCCTTGTTTAAGAAGGGTAGCAGGGATAATCCAGGTAATTATAGACCGGTGATCCTGACGTCAGTGGTAGGGAAGCTGCTGGAGAAGATACTGAGGGATAGGATCTATTCCCATTTGGAAGAAAATGGGCTTATCAGTGATAGGCAATGTGGCTTTGTGCAGGGAAGGGCATGTCTTACCAACTTAATAGAATTCTTTGAAGAAGTGACAAAGTTGATTGATGAGGTAAAGGCTGTAGATGTCATATACATGGACTTCAGTAAGGCATTTGATAAGGTTCCCCATGGTAGCTGATGGAGAAAGCGAAGTCTCATGGGGTCCAGGGTGTACTAGCTAGATGCATAAAGAACTGGCTGGGCAACAGGAGACAGAGAGTAGTAGTGGAAGGGAGTTTCTCAAAATGGAGAACTATGACCAGTGGTGTTCCGCAAGGATCCGTGCTCGGACCACTGTTGTTTTTTGATATACATAAAAGATCTGGAGGAAGGTATAGGTGGTCTGATTAGCAAGTTTGCAGATGACGCTAAGATTGGTGGAGTAGCAGATAGTGCAGGGGACTGTCAGAGAATACAGCAGAGTATAGATAGATTGGAGAGTTGGGCAGAGAAATGGCAGATGGAGTTCAATCCAGGCAAATGCGAGGTGATGCATTTTGGAAGATCCAATTCAAGAGCGAACTATACGGTAAATAAAAGAGCCCTGGGGAAAATTGATGTGCAGAGAGATCTGGGTGTTCAGGTCCATTGTACCCTGAAGGTGGCAACGCAGGTCGATAGAGTGGTCAAAGAAAGAACAAAGAACAATGAAATGTACAGCACAGGAACAGGCCCTTCGGCCCTCCAAGCCCGTGCCGACCATGCTGCCCGACTAAACTACAATCTTCTACACTTCCTGGGTCCGTATCCTTCTATTCCCATCCTATTCATATATTTGTCAAGATGCCCCTTAAATGTCCCTATCGTCCCTGCTTCAACTACCTCCTCCGGTAGTGAGTTCCAGGCACCCACTACCCTCTGCGTAAAAAACTTGCCTCATACATCTACTCTAAACCTTGCCCCTCTCACCTTAAACCTATGCCCCCTAGTAATTGACCCCTCTACCCTGGGGAAAAGCCTCTGACTATCCACTCTGTCTATGCCCCTCATAATTTTATATACCTCTATCAGGTCTCCCCTCAACCTCCTTCGTTCCAGTGAGAACAAACCGAGTTTATTCAATCGCTCCTCATAGCTAATGCCCTCCATACCAGGCAACATTCTGGTAAATCTCTTCTGCACCCTCTCTAAAGCCTCCACATCCTTCTGGTAGTGTGGCGACCAGAATTGAACACTATACTCCAAGTGTGGCCTAACTAAGGTTCTATACAGCTGCAACATGACTTGCCAATTCTTATACTCAATGCCCCGGCCAATGAAGGCAAGCATGCCGTATGCCTTCTTGACTACCTTCTCCACCTGTGTTGCCCCTTTCAATGACCTGTGGACCTGTACTCCTAGATCTCTTTGACTTTCAATACTCTTGAGGGTTCTACCATTCACTGTATATTCCCTACCTGCATTAGACCTTCCAAAATGCATTACCTCACATTTGTCCGGATTAAACTCCATCTGCCATCTCTCCGCCCAAGTCTCCAGACAATCTAAATCCTGCTGTATCCTCCGACAGTCCTCATCGCTATCCGCAATTCCACCATCCTTTGCGTCGTCTGCAAACTTACTAATCAGACCAGTTACATTTTCCTCCAACTCATTTATATATACTACAAAGAGCAAAGGTCCCAGCACTGATCCCTGTGGAACACCACTGGTCACAGCCCTCCAATTAGAAAAGCATCCCTCCATTGCTACTCTCTGCCTTCTATGGCCTAGCCAGTTCTGTATCCACCTTGCCAGCTCACCCCTGATCCCGTGTGACTTCACCTTTTGTACTAGTCTACCATGAGGGACCTTGTCAAAGGCTTTACTGAAGTCCATATAGACAACATCTACTGCTCTACCTGCATCAATCATCTTAGTGACCTCCTCGAAAAACTCTATCAAGTTAGTGAGACACGATCTCCCCTTCACAAAACCGTGCTGCCTCTCACTAATACGTCCATTTGCTTCCAAATGGGAGTAGATCCTGTCTCGAAGAATTCTCTCCAGTAATTTCCCTACCACTGAAGTAAGGCTCACCGGCCTGTAGTTCCCGGGATTATCCTTGCTACCCTTCTTAAACAGAGGAACAACATTGGCTATTCTCCAGTCCTCCGGGACATCCCCTGAAGACAGCGAGGATCCAAAGATTTCTGTCAAGGCCTCTGTCAAGCAATTTCCTCTCCAGCCTCCTTCAGTATTCTGGGGTAGATCCCATCAGGCCCTGGGGACTTATCTACCTTAATATTTTTTAAGACACCCAACACCTCGTCTTTTTGGATCACAATGTGACCCAGGCTATCTACACCCCCTTCTCCAGACTCAACATCTACCAATTCCTTCTCTTTGGTGAATACTGATGCAAAGTATTCATTTAGTACCTCGCCCATTTCCTCTGGCTCCACACATAGATTCCCTTGCTATCCTTCAGTGGGCCAACCCTTTCCCTGGCTACCCTCTTGCTTTTTATGTACGTGTAAAAAGCCTTGGGATTTTCCTTAACCCTATTTGCCAATGACTTTTCGTGACCCCTTCTGGCCCTCCTGACTCCTTGCTTAAGTTCCTTCCTACTTTCCTTATATGCCACACAGGCTTCGTCTGTTCCCAGCCTTTTAGCCCTGACAAATGCCTCCTTTTTCTTTTTGACGAGGCCTACAATATCACTCGTCATCCAAGGTTCCCGAAAATTGCCGTATTTATCTTTCTTCCTCACAGGAACATGCCGGTCCTGTATTCCTTTCAACTGCCACTTGAAAGCCTCCCACATGTCAGATGTTGATTTGCCCTCAAACATCCGCCCCCAATGTATGTTCTTCAGTTCCCGCCTAATATTGTTATAATTAGCCTTCCCCCAATTTAGCACATTCATCCTCGGACCACTCTTATCCTTGTCCACCAGTACTTTAAAACTTACTGAATTGTGGTCACTGTTCCCGAAATGCTCCCCTACTGAAACATCTACCACCTGGCCGGGCTCATTCCCCAATACCAGGTCCAGTACCGCCCCTTCCCTAGTTGGACTGTTTACATATTGTTTTAAGAAGCCCTCCTGGATGCTCCTTACAAACTCCGCCCCGTCTAAGCCCCTGGCACTAAGTGAGTCCCAGTCAATATTGGGGAAGTTGAAGTCTCCCATCACCACAACCCTGTTGTTTTTACTCTTTTCCAAAATCTGTCTACCTATCTGCTCCTCTATCTCCCTCTGGCTGTTGGGAGGCCTGTAGTAAACCCCCAACATTGTGACTGCACCCTTCTTGTTCCTGATCTCTACCCATATAGCCTCACTGCCCTCTGAGGTGTCCTCCCGCAGTACAGCTGTGATATTCTCCCTAACCAGTAGCGCAACTCCGCCACCCCTTTTACATCCCCCTCTATCCCGCCTGAAACATCTAAATTCTGGAACGTTTAGCTGCCAATCCTGCCCTTCCCTCAACCAGGTCTCTGTAATGGCAACAACATCATAGTTCCAAGTACTAATCCAAGCTCTAAGTTCATCTGCCTTACCCGTAATACTTCTTGCATTAAAACATATGCACTTCAGGCCACCAGACCCGCTGTGTTCAGCAACTTCTCCCCGTCTGCTCTGCCTCAGAGCCACACTGTCCCTATTCCCTAGTTCTCCCTCAATGCTCTCACCTTCTGACCTATTGATCCCGTGCCCACCCCCCTGCCATACTAGTTTAAACCCTCCCGTGTGACACTAGCAAACCTCGCGGCCAGGATATTTATGCCTCTCCGGTTTAGATGCAACCCGTCCTTCTTATACAGGTCACATCTGCCCCGGAAGAGCTCCCAGTGGTCCAGATAATGGAAACCCTCCATCCTACACCAGCTGTTTAGCCATGTGTTTATCTGCTCTATCTTCCTATTTCTAGCCTCACTGGCACGTGGCACAGGGAGTAATCCCGAGATTACAACCCTAGAGGTCCTGTCTTTTAACTTTCTGCCTAGCTCCCTGAACTCCTGCTGCAGGACCTCATGCCCCTTCCTGCCTATGTCGTTAGTACCAATATGTGCAACGACCTCTGCCTGTTTGCCCTCCCCCTTCAGGATGCCCTCTACCCGTTCGGAGACATCCTGGACCCTGGCACCAGGGAGGCAACATACCATCCTGGAGTCTCTTTCACGTCCGCAGAAGCGCCTATCTGTGCCCCTGACTATAGAGTCCCCTATTACTATTACTCTTCTGCGCTTTGACCCTCCCTTCTGAACATCAGAGCCAGCCGTGGTGCCACTGCTCTGGCTGCTGCTGTTTCCCCCTGATAGGCTATCCCCCCCAACAGTATCCAAAGGGGTATATCTGTTTGAGAGGGGGACAACCACAGGGGATTCCTGCACTGACTGCCTGCCCTTTCTGGTGGTCACCCATTTCTCTGCCTGCACCTTGGGTGTGACCACATTTACATAACTGCGATCTATGACGCTTTCCGCCACCTGCATGCTCCTAAGTGCATCCAATTGCAGCTCCAACCGAACCATGCGGTCTGTGAGGAGCTCCAGTTGGGTGCACTTTCTGCAGATGAAGCCATCCGGGATGCTGGAAGCCTCCCGGACCTGCCACATCTCACAGTCAGAGCACAGCACCCCTCTAACTGACATTGCGTCAATTAATTAAAATTAAAATTAAAATTTGTCTTTTTAAAAAAATTATTTAAAAAAAATTTTCAAAGTTACTGTCAACTATCTGTTTCCTAGCACTAGATTTCTAATAGAAATGCGATAGCTAACTATAGTACTCTCCGATCTCTGGCTTAGATATCCCTCTAAATTATAATTAAGTTATTATGTTTAATTAGTTACCAAATACTCCATTTTTTTAAAAATTTAGGTTAGAATCCCAACCAGCCACTCTGGCCACAGCTTTTCTGTGATGTCACTTCAGTTTCCCCCGACACACACAATTTGAAAAAAGGTATAAAAGTAAAAATAAGTAAAAATCAGTAAAAATCACTTACTTACCTTCTGAGTGTCTTAGATGTTCTCAGATTCACTCGCTGACAGAGACTGCTCCTCCACCTCCGATCCTTGACCTGCACAATGCTAATAATATAATAATAATATAATATGGCACTTACCTTACACCAATGGGTCTTATTATTAGGTTAGAGGAGGAGGGCGGGTGAGAGACACTACACGTGTAGTGTCTCGGGTTTCCTCTCCACCAGAATTTATTGGTGAGGGTCTTCCCAGAAGTCCGCGGGTCGAACTTCCGGTTCCCGCCTTATATAAAAACAAATAAAACAGAAAAGAACAGACACGGGACCAGGTAAGGCTTTTAAATACACTACTCACCTCCAAGAAGGCCCCTGCGCACCGCTGCCGCCGAAATCCAAAGGGCTGCTCCTGTAAAGGTAAGTGGTTTTAAATTCACTACTCACCTCCCAGAGGGCCCCTGCGCACCACTTACCTCAAAAAGGCATACAGCATGCTTTCCTTCATCGGACGGGGTATTGAGTACAAGAGTCGGCAGGTCATGTTACAGTTGTATAAGACTTTGGTTTGGCCACATTTGGAATACTGCGTGCAGTTCTGGTCGCCACATTACCAAAAGGATGTGGATGCTTTGGAGAGGGTGCAGAGGAGGTTCACCAGGATGTTGCCTGGTATGGAGGGCGCTAGCTCTGAAGAGAGGTTGAGTAGATTAGAATTATTTTCATTAGAAAGACGGAGGTTGAGGGGGGACCTCATTGAGGTCTACAAAATCATGAGAGGTATAGACAGGGTGGATAGCAACAAGCTTTTCCCCTGAGTGGGGGACTCAATTACTAGGGGTTACAAGTTCAAGATGAGAGGGGGAAAGTTTAAGGGAGATATGCATGGAAAGTTCTTTACGCAGAGGGTGGTGGGTGCCTGGAACGCATTGCCGGCGGAGGTGGTAGAGGCGGGCACGATAGCGTCATTTAAGATGTATCTAGACAGATGCATGAATGGGCAGGGAACAGAGGGATACAGATCATTAGAAAATAGGTGACAGGTTTAGATAAAGGATCTGGATCGGCGCAGGCTGGGAGGGCCGAAGGGCCTGTTCCTGTGCTGTAATTGTCTTTGTTCTTTGTTACCAGTGTTTATAGTTACAATGCCCAGAGACAGTGATACCAGTGTTTACAGTTACAGTGCCCAGAGACAGTGATGCCAGTGTTTATAGTTACAATGCCCAGAGGCAGTGATGCCAGTGTTTACAGTTACAGTGCCCAGAGACAGTGATACCAGTGTTTATAGTTACAATACCCAGAGGCAGTGATACCAGTGTTTATAGTTGCAATGCCCAGAGACAGTGATACCAGTGTTTACAGTTACAGTGCACAGAGACAGTGATACCAGTGTTTATAGTTGCAATGCCCAGAGACAGTGATACCAGTGTTTACAGTTACAGTGCCCAGAGGCAGTGATACCAGTGTTTATAGTTACAATGCCCAGAGGCAGTGATACCAGTGTTTACAGTTACAGTGCCCAGAGACAGTGATACCAGTGTTTATAGTTGCAATGCCCAGAGACAGTGATACCAGTGTTTACAGTTACAGTGCCCAGAGGCAGTGATACCAGTGTTTACAGTTACAGTGCCCAGAGGCAGTGATGCCTGTGTTTATAGTTACAATGCCCAGAGGCAGTGATACCAGTGTTTATAGTTGCAATGCCCAGAGACAGTGATACCAGTGTTTACAGTTACAGTGCCCAGAGGCAGTGATACCAGTGTTTACAGTTACAGTGCCCAGAGGCAGTGATGCCTGTGTTTATAGTTACAATGCCCAGAGGCAGTGATACCAGTGTTTACAGTTACAGTGCCCAGAGGCAGTGATGCCTGTGTTTATAGTTACAGTGCCCAGAGGCAGTGATGCCTGTGTTTATAGTTACAATGCCCAGAGGCAGTGATACCAGTGTTTATAGTTGCAATGCCCAGAGACAGTGATACCAGTGTTTACAGTTACAGTGCCCAGAGACAGTGATACCAGTGTTTATAGTTGCAATGCCCAGAGACAGTGATACCAGTGTTTACAGTTACAGTGCCCAGAGGCAGTGATGCCTGTGTTTATAGTTACAGTGCCCAGAGGCAGTGATGCCTGTGTTTATAGTTACAATGCCCAGAGGCAGTGATACCAGTGTTTATAGTTGCAATGCCCAGAGACAGTGATACCAGTGTTTACAGTTACAGTGCCCAGAGGCAGTGATACCAGTGTTTACAGTTACAGTGCCCAGAGGCAGTGATGCCTGTGTTTATAGTTACAATGCCCAGAGGCAGTGATACCAGTGTTTACAGTTACAGTGCCCAGAGGCAGTGATGCCTGTGTTTATAGTTACAATGCCCAGAGACAGTGATAACAGTGTGTACAGTTACAGTGCCCAGAGGCAGTGATGCCAGTGTTTACAGTTACAGTGCCCAGAGACAGTGATGCCTGTGTTTATAGTTACAATGCCCAGAGGCAGTGATACCAGTGTTTACAGTTACAGTGCCCAGAGACAGTGATACCAGTGTTTATAGTTACAATGCCCAGAGACAGTGATACCAGTGTTTACAGTTACAGTGCCCAGAGAGAGTGATGCCAGTGTTTACAGTTACAGTGCCCAGAGGCAGTGATGTCAGTGTTTACAGTTACAATGCCCAGAGGCAGTGATGTCAGTGTTTACAGTTACAGTGCCCAGAGGCAGTGATGTCAGTGTTTACAGTTACAATGCCCAGAGGCAGTGATACCAGTGTTTACAGTTACAGTGCCCAGAGACAGAGATGCCAGTGTTTATAATTGCAGTGCCCATATGCAATGATGCCAGTGTTTAAAGTTGCAATGTCCAGTGACAGAGATGCCAGTGTTTATAGTTACAATGCCCAGAACAGTGATGCCAGTGTTTAAAGTTGCAATGCCCAGGGATAGAGATGCCAGTGTTTATAGTTACAATTCCCAGAGACAGTGATGCCAGTGTTTATAGTTACAATGCCCAGAACATAGAACGTAGAACATTACAGCGCAGTACAGGCCCTTCGGCCCTCGATGTTGCGCCGACCTGTGAAACCACTCTAAAGCCCATCTACACTATTCCCTTGTCTATCTTTTCTGCATTAAACTCCATTTGCCACCTCTCAGCCCAGCGCTGCAGCTTATCTATGTCCCTCTGTAACTTGTAACATCCTTCCGCACTGTCCACAACTCCACCGACTTTAGTGTCATCTGCAAATTTACTCACCCATCCTTCTACACCCTCCTCCAGGTCATTTATAAAAATGGCAAACAGCAGTGGCCCCAAAACAGATCCTTGTGGTACACCACTAGTAACTGGACTCCAGGCTGAACAGTTCCCATCAACTACCACCCTTTGTCTTCTTCCAGCTAGCCAATTTCTGATCCAAACTGCTAAATCACCCTGAATCCCATGCCTCTGTATTTTCTGCAATAGCCTACTGTGGGGAACCTTACCAAATGCTTTATTGAAATCCATATACACCACATCAACTGCTTTACCCTCATCCACCTATTTGGTCACCTTCTCAAATAACTCAATAAGGTTTGTGAGGCACGACCTACCCTTCACAAAACCATGTTGACTATCTCTAATCAAATTATTCCTTTCCAGATGATTATACATCCTATCTCTTATAAACCTTTCCAAGACTTTGCCCACAATAGAAGTAAGGCTCACTGGTTACCGGGGTTGTCTCTACTCCCCTTCATGAACAAGGGGACATCATTTGCTATCCTCCAGTCTTCTGGCACAGTTCCTGTAGACAAAGATGACATAAAGATCAAAGCCAAAGGCTCAGCAATCTCCTCCCTAGCTTCCCAGAGAATCCTAGGATAAATCCCATCCGGCTCAGGGGACTTACCTATTTTCACACTTTCCAGAATTGCTAACACCTCCTCCTTATGAACCTCAAGCCCGTCTAGTCTAGTAGCCTGAATCTCAGTATTCTCCTCGACAACATTGTCTTTTTCCTTTGTCTTTTTCCCAGATTATGGAGGGAAGAGGCAGTGATGCCAGTGTTTAGAGTTACAATGCCCAGAGATGCCAGTGTTATAGTTACAGTGCCCAGAGGCAGTGATAACAGTGTTGATAGTTACATTGCCCAGAGACAATTATACCAGTGTTGATACTTGCAATGCCCGGAGGCAGTGATGCCAGTGTTTATAGTTACAATGCCCCGATGCAGTGATGCCAGTGTTTAAGGTTACAGTGCCCAGAGACAGTGATAACAGTGTTTATAGTTACAATGCCCAGAGACAGTGATGCCAGTGTTTATAGTTATGATGCCCAGAGAGAGTGATGCCAGTGTTTACAGTTACAGTGCCCAGAGACAGTGATAACAGTGTTGATAGTTACAATGCCCAGAGACAGTGATGTCAGTGTTTATAGTTGCAATGCTCAGAAATGCCAGTGTTAAAGTTACAATGCCCAGAGGCAGTGATAACAGTGTTGATAGTTACAATGCCCAGAGACAGTGATGCCAGTGTTTATAGTTACAATGCCCAGAGGCAGTGATAACAGTGTTGATAGTTACAATGCCCAGAGACAGTGATGCCAGTGTTTATAGTTACAATGCCCAGAGGCAGTGATAACAGTGTTGATAGTTACAATGCCCAGAGACAGTGATGCCAGTGTTTATAGTTGCAATGCCCAGAGGCAGTGATACCAGTGTTTACAGTTACAGTGCCCAGAGACAGAGATGCCAGTGTTTATAGTTACAATGCCCAGAGAGAGTGATGCCAGTGTTTACAGTTACAGTGCCCAGAGACAGAGATGCCAGTGTTTATAGTTACAATGCCCAGAGAGAGTGATGCCAGTGTTTATAGTTACAATGCCCAGAGACAGGTATACCAGTGTTTATAGATGCAGTCATGCAGTGCCCAGATGCAATGATGCCAGTGTTTAAAGTTGCAATGCCCAGAGACAGAGATGCCAGTGTTTATAGTTACAATGCCCAGAACATAGAACTTAGAACATTACAGCGCAGTACAGGCCCTTCGGCCCTCGATGTTGCGCCGACCTGTGAAACCACTCTAAAGCCCATCTACACTATTCCCTTATTGTCCATATGTCTATTTTTTTTTTTAATAAATATTTTATTGAAAATTTTTGGTCAACCAACACAGTACATTGTGCATCCTTTACACAACATTCCCCCCCCTTCCCTCCCCCCCCCCATCCCTCCCTCCCCCCCCCCCCCATCCCTCCCCCCCCCACCCCCCCCCCCCCCCACCCCCCCCCCCCCCAAGTCCTGGGCTGCTGCTGCTGCCTTCTTTTTTCCCCCATCTATCTTTCCGCAAGATATTCGACGAACGGTTGCCACCGCCTGGTGAACCCTTGAGCCGACCCCCTTAGGACGAACTTAATCCGCTCTAGCTTTATGAACCCCGCCATATCATTTATCCAGGTCTCCACCCCCGGGGGCTTGGCTTCTTTCCACATTAGCAATATCCTGCGCCGGGCTACTAGGGACGCAAAGGCCAAAACATCGGCCTCTCTCGCCTCCTGCACTCCCGGCTCTTGTGCAACCCCAAATATAGCCAACCCCCAGCTTGGTTCGACCCGGACTCCTACTACTTTTGAAAGCGCCTTTGTCACCCCCACCCAAAACCCCTGTAGTGCCGGGCATGACCAAAACATATGGGTATGATTCGCTGGGCTTCTCGAGCACCTCGCACACCTATCCTCCACCCCAAAAAATTTACTGAGCCGTGTTCCAGTCATATGTGCCCTGTGTAATACCTTAAACTGAATCAGGCTTAGCCTGGCGCACGAGGACGACGAGTTTACCCTGTTTAGGGCATCTGCCCACAGCCCCTCCTCGATCTCCTCCCCTAGCTCTTCTTCCCATTTCCCTTTTAGTTCGTCCACCATAGTCTCCCCTTCGTCCCTCATTTCCCTATATATATCCGACACCTTACCATCCCCCACCCATTTCTTTGAGATGACTCTGTCCTGCACCTCTTGTGTCAGGAGCTGCGGGAATTCCCTCACCTGTTGCCTCGCAAAAGCCATCAATTGCATGTACCTGAATGCATTCCCTTGGGGCAACCCATATTTCTCGGTCAGCGCTCCCAGACTTGCGAACTTCCCGTCCACAAATAGATCTTTCAGTTGCGTTATTCCTGCTCTTTGCCACATTCCATATCCCCCATCCATTCCCCCCGGGGCAAACCTATGGTTGTTTCTTATCGGGGACCCCCCCAAGGCTCCGGTCTTTCCCCTATGTCGTCTCCACTGTCCCCAAATCTTCAGTGTAGCTACCACCACCGGGCTCGTGGTGTAGTTCCTCGGTGAGAACAGCAATGGGGCTGTCACCATAGCCTGTAGGCTAGTCCCCCTACAGGACGCCCTCTCTAATCTCTTCCACGCCGCTCCCTCCTCCTCTCCCATCCACTTACTCACCATTGAAATATTAGCGGCCCAATAATACTCACTTAGGCTCGGTAATGCCAGCCCCCCCCTATCCCTACTACGCTGTAAGAATCCCTTCCTCACTCTCGGAGTCTTCCCGGCCCAAACAAAACCCATGATGCTCTTTTCAATCCTTTTAAAAAAAGCCTTTGTGATCACCACCGGGAGGCACTGAAACACAAAGAGGAATCTCGGGAGGACCACCATCTTAACCGCCTGCACCCTCCCTGCCATTGACAGTGCTACCATATCCCATCTCTTGAAATCTTCCTCCATCTGTTCCACCAACCGCGTTAAATTTAGCCTGTGCAATGTGCCCCAATTCTTAGCTATCTGGATCCCCAGGTAACGAAAGTCTCTTGTTACCTTCCTCAACGGTAGGTCCTCTATTTCTCTACTCTGCTCCCCTGGATGCACCACAAACAGCTCACTCTTCCCCATGTTCAATTTATACCCTGAAAAATCCCCAAACTCCCCAAGTATCCGCATTATTTCTGGCATCCCCTCCGCCGGATCCGCCACATATAGTAGCAGATCATCCGCATATAAAGATACCCGGTGTTCTTCTCCTCCCCTAAGTATTCCCCTCCATCTCTTGGAACCTCTCAGCGCTATCGCCAGGGGCTCAATCGCCAGTGCAAACAGTAATGGGGACAGAGGACATCCCTGCCTTGTCCCTCTATGGAGCCGAAAATATGCCGATCCCCGTCCATTCGTGACCACACTCGCCACTGGGGCCCTATACAACAGCTGCACCCATCTAACATACCCCTCTCCAAAACCAAATCTCCTCAACACCTCCCACAGATAATCCCATTCCACTCTATCAAATGCTTTCTCGGCATCCATCGCCACTACTATCTCCGTTTCACCCTCTGGTGGGGCCATCATCATTACCCCTAACAGCCTCCGTATATTCGTGTTCAGCTGTCTCCCCTTCACAAACCCAGTTTGGTCCTCGTGAACCACCCCCGGGACACATTCCTCTATTCTCATTGCCATTACCTTGGCCAGGACCTTGGCATCCACATTTAGGAGGGAAATTGGTCTGTAGGACCCGCATTGTAGCGGATCCTTTTCCTTCTTTAAGAGAAGCGATATCGTTGCTTCAGACATAGTCGGGGGCAGTTGTCCCCTTTCCTTTGCCTCGTTAAAGGTCCTCGTCAGTACCGGGGTGAGCAAGTCCAAATACTTTCTGTAAAATTCAACTGGGAATCCGTCCGGTCCCGGGGCCTTTCCCGTCTGCATGTTCCTAATTCCTTTCACCACTTCTTCTACCGTGATCTGTGCTCCCAGTCCCACCCTTTCCTGCTCTTCCACCTTGGGAATTTCCAGCCGATCCAAAAAATCCATCATTCTCTCCCTCCCATCCGGGGGTTGAGCTTCATACAATTTTTTATAAAATGTCTTGAACACTTCATTCACTCTCTCCGCCCCCCGCTCCATCTCTCCTTCCTCATCCCTCACTCCCCCTATTTCCCTCGCTGCTCCCCTTTTCCTCAATTGGTGTGCCAGCAATCTGCTCGCCTTCTCCCCATATTCATACTGTACACCCTGCGCCTTCCTCCATTGTGCCTCTGCAGTGCCTGTAGTCAGCAAGTCAAATTCCACATGCAGCCTTTGCCTTTCCCTGTACAGTCCCTCCTCCGGAGCTTCCGCATATTGTCTGTCCACCCTCAAAAGTTCTTGCAGCAACCGCTCCCGTTCCTTACTCTCCTGCTTCCCTTTATGTGCCCTTATTGATATCAGCTCCCCCCTAACCACCGCCTTCAACGCCTCCCAGACCACTCCCACCTGAACCTCCCCATTGTCATTGAGTTCCAAGTATTTTTCAATACATCCCCTCACCCTTAGGCACACCCCCTCATCCGCCATTAGTCCCATGTCCATTCTCCAGGGTGGGCGCCCTCCTGTTTCCTCCCCTATCTCCAAGTCTACCCAGTGTGGGGCATGATCCGAAATGGCTATAGCCGTATATTCCGTTCCCCTCACCTTCGGGATCAATGCCCTACCCAACACAAAAAAGTCTATGCGCGAATAGACTTTATGGACATAGGAGAAAAACGAGAACTCCTTACTCCTAGGTCTACTGAATCTCCACGGGTCCACACCTCCCATCTGCTCCATAAAATCCTTAAGCACCTTGGCTGCTGCCGGCCTCCTACCAGTCCTGGACTTCGACCTATCCAGCCTTGGTTCCAACACCGTGTTAAAGTCTCCCCCCATTATCAGCTTTCCCGTCTCTAGGTCCGGGATGCGTCCTAGCATTCGCCTCATAAAGTTGGCATCATCCCAGTTCGGGGCATACACGTTTACCAAAACCACCATCTCTCCCTGTAATTTGCCACTCACCATCACGTATCTGCCCCCGTTATCCACCACTATAGTCTTTGCCTCGAACATTACCCGCTTCCCCACTAATATAGCCACCCCCCTGTTTTTCGCATCCAGCCCCGAATGGAACACCTGCCCCACCCATCCTTTACGCAGCCTAACCTGGTCTATCAGTTTCAGGTGCGTTTCCTGTAACATAACCACATCTGCTTTAAGTTTCTTAAGGTGTGCGAGTACTCGTGCCCTCTTTATCGGCCCGTTGAGCCCTCTCACGTTCCACGTGATCAGCCGAGTTGGGGGGCTTCCCACCCCCCCCCCCCCCCCCTTGCCGGTTAGCCATCATCTTTTTCCAGCTTCTCACCCAGTTCCCACGCAGCTGTATCTCCCCCAGGCGGTGCCCCCCCGCCCATCCTCTCCCGTACCCACTCCCCCCTTTCCCCAGCAGCAGCAACCCAGTAATTCCCCCCTCCCACCCCCCCCGCTAGACCCCCCCGCTAGTGTAATTACTCCCCCCATGTTGCTCCCAGAAGTCAGCAAACTCTGGCTGACCTCGGCTTCCCCCCGTGACCACGGCTCGCACCGTGCGACGCCCCCTCCTTCCTGCTTCTCTATTCCCGCCATAATTATCATAGCGCGGGAACCAAGCCCGCGCCTCTCCCTCGGCCCCGCCTCCCATGGCCAACGCCCCATCTCCTCTCCCTCCCCACCTCCCCCCATCACCACCTGTGGGAGAAAGAAAAGTTACCATACCGCAGGATTAGAACATAAAATCCCTCTTCGCCCCCCCCATTCGCCCCACCACTTTGTCCAAACGTTCTTTTTCATAATCCACTCATTCCAGTTTTTCTTCTACAATAAAAGTCCACGCTTCATCCGCCGTCTCAAAGTAGTGGTGCCTCCCTTGATATGTGACCCACAGTCTTGCCGGTTGCAGCATTCCAAATTTTATCTTCCTTTTGTGAAGTACCGCCTTGGCCCGATTAAAGCTCGCCCTCCTTCTCGCCACCTCCGCACTCCAGTCTTGATAAACGCGGATCACCGCGTTCTCCCATTTACTGCACCGAGTTTTCTTCGCCCATCTAAGGACCATTTCTCTATCCTTAAAACGGAGGAATCTCACCACTATGGCTCTGGGAGTTTCTCCTGCTCTCGATCCTCGCACCATAACTCGGTATGCTCCCTCCACCTCCAACGGACCCGTCGGGGCCTCCGCTCCCATTAACGAATGCAGCATCGTGCTCACATATGCCCCGACGTCCGCCCCCTCCACACCTTCAGGAAGGCCAAGAATCCTCAGGTTGTTCCTCCTTGCGTTGTTTTCCAGTGCCTCCAACCTCTCCACAGATCGTTTCTGGTGTGCCTCCTGTATCTCCGACTTCACCACCAGGCCCTGTATATCGTTCTCATTCTCGGCTGCTTTCGCCTTCACGACCCGAAGCTCCTGCTCCTGGGTCTTTTGTTCCTCCTTTAGCCCTTCGATCGCCTGTAGTATCGGGGCCAACAACTCTTTCTTCATTTCCTTTTTTATCTCCTCCACGCAGCATTTCAAGAACTCTTGTTGTTCAGGGCCCCATATGAAACTGCCACCTTCCGACGCCATCTTGGTTTTTGCTTGCCTTCCTTGCCGTTGTTCCAAAGGATCCGCTGCAATCCGGCCACTTTCCTCTCCTTTTTCCATCCGTGTCCAGGGGGAACACCCTCCTGGTTTACCGCACGGTGTTTTTAGACGTTAAAATTGCCGTTGGGGCTCCTATCAAGAGCCCAAAAGTCCGTTTCACAGGGAGCTGCCGAAACGTGCGACTCAGCTGGTCATCGCCGCACCCGGAAACGGCCCATATGTCTATCTAATGACCATTTAAATGCCCTTAATGTTGGCGAGTCCACTACTGTTGCAGGCAGGGCATTCCACGCCCTTACTACTGTCTGAGTAAAGAACCTACCTCTGACATCTGTCCTATATCTATCTTCCCTCAATTTAAAGCTATGTCCCCTCGTGCTAGACATCACCATCGGAGGAAAAAGGCTCTCACTGCACACCCTATCCAATCCTCTGATCATCTTGTATGCCTCAATTAAGTCACCTCTTATACTTCTTCTCTCTAATGAAAACAACCACATCAACTGCTTTACCCTCATCCACCTGTTTGGTCACCTTCTCAAAGAACTCAATAAGGTTTGTGAGGCACGACCTACCCTTCACAAAACCGTGTTGACTATCTCTAATCAAATTATTCCTTTCCAGATGATTATACATCCTATCTCTTATAAACCTTTCCAAGACTTTGCCCACAACAGAAGTAAGGCTCACTGGTTACCGGGGTTATCTCTACTCCCCTTCATGAACAAGGGGACATCATTTGCTATCCTCCAGTCTTCTGGAACAATTTCTGTAGACAAAGATGACATAAAGATCAAAGCCAAAGGCTCAGCAATCTCCTCCCTAGCTTCCCAGAGAATCCTAGGATAAATCCCATCCGGCTCAGGGGACTTAGCTATTTTCACACTTTCCAGAATTGCTAACACCTCCTCCTTATGAACCTCAAGCCCGTCTAGTCTAGTAGCCTGAATCTCAGTATTCTCCTCGACAACATTGTCTTTTTCCTTTGTCTTTTTCCCAGATTATGGAGGGAAGAGGCAGTGATGCCAGTGTTTACAGTTACAATGCCCAGAGATGCCAGTGTTTATAGTTACAATGCCCAGAGGCAGTGATGCCAGTGTTTATCCCAGGGGCATGGGAACCTGGATTGTAGTTTTAGGGTAAGGGAGAATGAGAGTATAGAGGTCAGGAGCACAGATCTGATGTCGCAGGAGGGGGCCAGTGTTCAGGTAGGTGGTTTGAAGTGTGTCTACTTCAATGCCAGGAGTATACGAAACAAGGTAGGGGAACTGGCAGCATGGGTTGGTACCTGGGACTTCGATGTTGTGGCCATTTCGGAGACATGGATAGAGCAGGGACAGGAATGGATGTTGCAGGTTCCGGGGTTTAGGTGTTTTAGTAAGCTCAGAGAAGGAGGAAAAAGAGGGGGAGGTGTGGCGCTGCTAGTCAAGAGCAATATTACGGTGGCGGAGAGGATGCTAGATGGGGACTCTTCTTCCGAGGTAGTATGGGCTGAAGTTAGAAACAGGAAAAGAGAGGTCACCCTGTTGGGAGTTTTTTATAGGCCTCCTAATAGTTCTAGGGATGTAGAGGAAAGGATGGCGAAGATGATTCTGGATAAGAGCGAAAGTAACAGGGTAGTTATTATGGGAGACTTTAACTTTCCAAATATTGACTGGAAAAGATATAGTTTGAGTACAATAGATGGGTCGTTTTTTGTACAGTGTGTGCAGGAGGGTTTCCTGAAACAATATGTTGACAGGCCACAAAGAGGCGAGGCCACGTTGGATTTGGTTTTGGGTAATGAACCAGGCCAGGTGTTGGATTTGGAGGTAGGAGAGCACTTTGGGGACAGTGACCACAATTCGGTGACGTTTACGTTAATGATGGAAAGGGATAAGTATACACCGCAGGGCAAGAGTTCTAGCTGGGGGAAGGGCAATTATGATGCCATTAGACGTGACTTGGGGGGGATAAGGTGGAGAAGTAGGCTGCAAGTGTTGGGCACACTGGATAAGTGGGGCTTGTTCAAGGATCAGCTACTGCGTGTTCTTGATAAGTATGTACCGGTCAGGCAGGGAGGAAGGCGTCGAGCGAGGGAACCGTGGTTTACCAAGGAAGTGGAATCTCTTGTTAAGAGGAAGAAGGAGGCCTATGTGAAGATGAGGTGTGAAGTTTCGGTTGGGGCGATGGATAGTTACAAGGTAGCGAGGAAGGATCTAAAGAGAGAGCTAAGACGAGCAAGGAGGGGACATGAGAAGTATTTGGCAGGAAGGATCAAGGAAAACCCAAAAGCTTTCTATAGGTATGTCAGGAATAAGCGAATGACTAGGGAAAGAGTAGGACCAGTCAAGGACAGGGATGGGAAATTGTGTGTGGAGTCTGAAGAGATAGGCGAGATACTAAATGAATATTTTTCGTCAGTATTCACTCAGGAAAAAGATAATGTTGTGGAGGCGAATGCTGAGCCCCAGGCTAATAGAATAGATGGCATTGAGGTACGTAGGGAAGAGGTGTTGGCAATTCTGGACAGGCTGAAAATAGATAAGTCCCCGGGACCTGATGGGATTTATCCTAGGATTCTCTGGGAGGCCAGGGAAGAGATTGCTGGACCTTTGGCTTTGATTTTTATGTCATCATTGGCTACAGGAATAGTGCCAGAGGACTGGAGGACAGCAAATGTGGTCCCTTTGTTCAAAAAGGGGAGCAGAGACAACCCTGGCAACTATAGACCGGTGAGCCTCATGTCTGTAGTGGGTAAAGTCTTGGAGGGGATTATAAGAGACAAGATTTATAATCATCTAGATAGGAATAATATGATCAGGGATAGTCAGCATGGCTTTGTGAAGGGTAGATCATGCCTCACAAACCTTATTGAGTTCTTTGAGAAGGTGACTGAACAGGTAGACGAGGGTAGAGCAGTTGATGTGGTGTATATGGATTTCAGCAAAGCGTTTGATAAGGTTCCCCACGGTAGGCTATTGCAGAAAATACGGAGGCTGGGGATTGAGGGTGATTTAGAGATGTGGATCAGAAATTGGCTAGCTGAAAGAAAACAGTTGATGGCAAATGTTCAGAATGGAGTACAGTCACAAGTGGAGTACCACAAGGATCTGTTCTGGGGCCGTTGCTGTTTGTCATTTTTATCAATGACCTAGAGGAAGGCGCAGAAGGGTGGGTGAGTAAATTTGCAGACGATACTAAAGTCGGTGGTGTTGTCGATAGCGTGGAAGGATGTAGCAGGTTACAGAGGGATATAGATAAGCTGCAGAGCTGGGCTGAGAGGTGGCAAATGGAGTTTAATGTAGAGAAGTGTGAGGTGATTCACTTTGGAAGGAATAACAGGAATGCGGAATATTTGGCTAATGGTAAAGTTCTTGAAAGTGTGGCTGAGCAGAGGGATCTAGGTGTCCATGTACATAGATCCCTGAAAGTTGCCACCAAGGTTGATAGGGTTGTGAAGAAGGCCTATGGAGTGTTGGCCTTTATTGGTAGAGGGATTGAGTTCCGGAGTCAGGAGGTCATGTTGCAGCTGTACAGAACTCTGGTACGGCCGCATTTGGAGTATTGTGTACAGTTCTGGTCACCGCATTATAGGAAGGACGTGGAGGCTTTGGAGCGGGTGCAGAGGAGATTTACCAGGATGTTGCCTGGTATGGAGGGAAAATCTTATGAGGAAAGGCTGATGGACTTGAGGTTGTTTTCGTTGGAGAGAAGAAGGTTAAGAGGAGACTTAATAGAGGCATACACAATGATCAGGGGGTTGGATAGGGTGGACAGTGAGAGCCTTCTCCCGCGGATGGAAATGGCTGGCACGAGGGGACATAACTTTAAACTGAGGGGTAATAGATATAGGACAGAGGTCAGAGGTAGGTTCTTTACGCAAAGAGTAGTGAGGCCGTGGAATGCCCTACCTGCTACAGTAGTGAACTCGCCAACATTGAGGGCATTTAAAAGTTTATTGGATAAACATATGGATGATAATGGCATAGTGTAGGTTAGATGGCTTTTGTTTCGGTCCAACATCGTGGGCCGAAGGGCCTGTACTGCGCTGTATTGTTCTATGTTCTATGTTACAATGCCCAGAGAGAGTGATGCCAGTGTTTATAGTTACAATTCCCCGATGCAGTGATGCCAGTGTTTACAGTTACAGTGCCCAGAGACAGTGATGCCAGTGTTTATAGTTACAATGCCCAGAGACAGTGATGCCAGTGTTTATAGTTACAATGCCCAGAGGCAGTGATAACAGTGTTGATAGTTACAATGTCCAGAGATAGAGATGCCAGTGTTTATAGTTACAATGCCCAGAGAGAGTGATGCCAGTGTTTATAGTTACGATGCCCAGAGTCAGTGATGTGAGTGTTTATAGTTACAATGCCCAGAGTCAGTGATGCCAGTGTTTATAGTTACAGTGCCCAGAGGCAGTGATGCCAGTGTTTATAGTTACGATGCCGAGAGAGAGTGATGCCAGTGTTTATAGTTACGATGCCGAGAGAGAGTGATGCCAGTGTTTATAGTTACAATGCCCACAGACAGTGATGCCAGTGTTTATAGTTACGATGCCCAGAGAGTGATGCCAGTGTTTATAGTTACAATGCCCACAGATAGCGATGCCAGTGTTTATAGTTACAATGCCCAGAGACAGTGATGCCAGTGTTTATAGTTACGATGCCCAGAGACAGTGCTGCCAGTGTTTATAGTTACGATGCCCAGAGACAGTGATGCCAGTGTTTATAGTTACGATGCCCAGAGACAGTGATGCCAGTGTTTATAGTTACGATGCCCAGAGACAGTGCTGCCAGTGTTTATAGTTACGATGCCCAGACACAGTGATGCCAGTGTTTATAGTTACGATGCCCAGAGACAGTGATGCCAGTGTTGATAGTTACAATGCCCAGAGACAGTGATGCCAGTGTTTATAGTTACGATGCCCAGAGACAGTGATGCCAGTGTTTAAGGTTACAGTGCCCAGAGACAGTGATGCCAGTGTTTATAGTTACGATGCCCAGAGACAGTGATGCCAGTGTTTAAGGTTACAGTGCCCAGAGGCAGTGATGCCAGTGTTTAGAGTTACGATGCCCAGAGACAGCGCTGCCAGTGTTTATAGTTACGATGCCCAGAGACAGTGATGTGAGTGTGTGCTGATAATGACCTGGTTGCTGAGTTGATGTTGAGGCTGAATGAGGTAAGTTGTGATTTATTTGCCGGTGGTTAATGCCATGGCTACATCAATGCTGAAATTGTCCTCTCCTGAAATGTCTCTTGCAGTTATCGTTCCTTCATGAAGCCACGATACAAAATTGCTTACAAAATGGTGACGGAAATGGAATGGAGGTGCTGCCATGGCTACTCAGGTGACGACTGTTCGATGGGTTCACCAGGGCAGACGAACGTTGTGACTCCGAGGCCACGACAGCCTAATCCATCGGGGTCATGGCCCTCGGCAGGGGCCTCAGCTGAAGGTAAATGAAACTGGTGGATATCTAGTTGCCATGGTGTGAGTGGCGGCAGGGGGTGACAGACGAGTGTGAGATATGTGGGTGAGGACTAGCGAACCACGTGGGGGTGAGAAGTTGGAGAAATACTTGGAGAGGGTGTTTGAGATGCTGGCAAAGATTGTGGGGGTAGAGGCCGGGCCGGACCCTGTGGTGGTGATTTTTAGGGTGTTGGAAATGCCGGAGCTGTTGGAGGGAAGGACGACCGAGGTTGTGGGCTTCGCCTCTCTCGCTGCCCGCCGAAGGACTCTCTTGGATTGGAGATTGAGTACGGCGATGGGGCTGGCAGCCTGCCTGGGGGGACCTGTATCACTTCCTCCGGATGGAGAAGATCAAGTTCAAATTGTGGGGCCCAGCGGAGAACTTTGAGACGCGGTGGAGGGGAGGGGGAGTGTGTGTGTGGGGGGGGGGAGGGGGTATAAACAGTGGCATCGCTACTGTCTCTGAACATCATAACGATAAACACTGGTAAAGTGGTGAGTTGGGGAGTGTTCCCCAGATTATTTATGTATTGGAATAAAATACATTTCAAAAGAAAAATAAATGAGCCTTTTGGTGACTGGCCTGAACTGACCTTTCCTATCTCTGAACTGACCTTTCCTATCTCTGAACTGACCTTTCCTATCTCTGAACTGACCTTTCCTATCTCTGAACTGACCTTTCCCATCTCTGAACTGACCTTTCCCATCTCTGAACTGACCTTTCCTATCTCTGAACTGACCTTTCCTATCTCTGAACTGACCTTTCCTATCTCTGAACTGACCTTTCCTATCTCTGAACTGACCTTTCCTATCTCTGAACTGACCTTTCCTATCTCTGAACTGACCTTTCCTATCTCTGAACTGACCTTTCCTATCTCTGAACTGACCTTTCCTATCTCTGAACTGACCTTTCCTATCTCTGAACTGACCTTTCCTATCTCTGAACTGACCCTTCCTGATTCTTTCCCCAGCTGCATTCCTATCCTTTTGTTTTGCTAATTCCTGGTGACTCTCGCGCTTGTATTTTATGTTTTGACAGGTAGAATGGGTTCTGATAAATCCCATCAGATGGAAGAGAAGATCCAAAAGCTGAGCCTGGAAATTCACAACCTTCAGTCCACCATCAGAGGGATGAATGAGAAATTCCAGGAGGAAATGCAGAAAGCGATTGAGTTGGCAATGAATGGGAGGCAGCCAGCTGACGCTGCATCGCATCCTGACATGAAGGAGACTATCAATGAGATCCAAGAGAGGCTCCATCAGATTGACCATCGGATAAAGGAACACGATGATGAGATTGACCTCCTCAACACAATCAAACCAGACACAAGTGCTGGAGGTCAGCCTGAGATTGGCCAGAAATGGTCGGATCTGAAGGGGGAGCTTGTGAGGGAGGTGCAGCGTCGGGTACAGAGCTCCTGTTTCTCCTGTCGAGCTGATATTCAGCTTCTCCGACAGCAGCAGCAGGAAGACGGACAGAGGCTGCGAGAACTGGGAAGAATATTCAATGCCACTGAGCAACATAATCGGCATCTAATTCAAAGTATCCATCGGCACATCAGCGGGCTGCCTGGGCCGGGAACAAACCCTTGTTGTGGAGAAAGAGACGGCATAAAAGCAAAGTTGGAGGATGTGGAGCAGAAGCTTACGTCTCTATCAGACGTGGTGGGGGGTTTGAATCAGAGGTTGGATGAGCAGCTTCTTCATCCATCGTCGGGAAGCTCGCCAGGGAACGACCAGTTCCGTAAACGATTCCAACAGATTGAACAAAGACTGAACTTTACTGAGAAAAATCTCGAAAAGCGCCTCACGTCACATCTCAAGAATCTGAGGCATGAATTTGGGGACAAGATCAATGGAAATGAGAAGAGAATTTACACAGTGGTGTCTGCTTTGGGCAATGGCACAGTCTTTGATGATTGGGTCCGTGACACAGTCACTGGTTTAGGTGAGGAGGTTGCAAAGTTGAAGAATATTGTGGGAGCCAATGGAGAAAAGTTACTGACAGTGACGTCTAATGTGCACGAGTTGGAATCCAAGGTCCATGTCGCTGTCAGTGGGTGTGCTCAAATATGTAGCTCTCCCCATGTCACCGTGACACAAGATGACCAAAATACCTCTGAGATCTTGGATATTTTAACAAAGCTTCAGAGGAAGATTGTGAAGAATGAGATTCACATTCAAAACATTGGATCAAGCATACATAACCTCTCTATAGGAGGCCATTCCTTCAAGAACATGCTGCCCCAGTTTAGGCATGAAGTCAAACAACTAAGATCAATGATAAATTCGAATGAGGAACAAATTAACCTAATTAGCTCCAATCTCAAGGATTTGGAGAGTAAAGTACAAAGTTCCATTGAAATTAGTTTTACAGTTTGCAACACCATTAAAGATGAAATCCTTCTGGGCAGAAATGAAACTGACCAAAGAGTTAGCAAACTGACTGAAGAGTTGGTCAAACTGAAGGAACGAGTTGGTCATTGTGAGAATAATTGTAGCTTCACCTGCTCAGCAATTCAGAAAGAATTAAACAGGTTAAAAGAGGACCACACGGATCCTGCCAAATATTATAAAGACCTGTTATTTAAAATGGAAACCTTCAACAGGACCCTAAACAGGCTTGGAATATTTGGTGGAAATTTGGGCATTGACCTTGGCTCAATGCAGGGAGAGCTGAGACATGTCATGCTCACCTTCAATTCAGTTAATAGCACCTTGAAGGTCCTTCAAGACTTTATTGGCCACCAGGTCCACAATACAGACATGTTGAACACAACTTTCTCTGAAAGCACCAACAAATTGATCACAGGCATCAGCAGAATTCAGGAAGCGATGACTGATCACATTGAAGATACGAATAACAAGTTCATCAATTTCCAGAATGAGTTGGAAAAGTTCAGTAACCACCTGGTGGTGGAAATTGATGGGTGCAGGGACTCGAGTGAAGGACTTGGCCAGCGCATGTCCAAACTGGAGAACATGTGCGTCAAATTAGATTCAGTTTCACAAAGTCTGGAGAAAATCAAAGAGGGTTTGAATAGACATGTTTCCAGCCTGTGGAACTGTCAGCGGGAATTAAATAGCACACTGCAGATGCACTCTGGGATGTTGCAAAGTATCCAGGACAGTCACCTGGGACTCCTGAATCAGAAAATTACTATCCTCAACCAGTCTGTGGCTGACATACACACTGAAATTCACAATTTCACAATTCAGGACTTCATTGGTGAGTAACATTGAATAATTAGAGAAAAACCTACTCACCTTGCTCCACCACACAAAAATATGTCAGGAAGTATATTGTGAAGAGGACATACGGAGTTTGCAGATAGAGAAAGATTGGTTGAATAAATGGGTAAAAATCTGGCAGATGGAGCATAATATGATAAAATGTGAAATTGTTCACGTTGGCAGGAAGAATAAAAAAGCTGAGTATTACTGAAACAGAGAACAACCTGCAGAGTATCAAAGTGCAGAGGGATCTGGGTGTTCCAGTGCATTTATTATTATATTTCAAGAGGAATTGAACATAGAAGCAAAGAAGTTATGCTTCAGTTATACATGGTAAAGTTATGCTTCAGTTATACACGGTAAAGTTAAGCTTCAGTTATACACGGTAAAGTTATGCTTCAGTTATACATGGTAAAGTTATGCTTCAGTTATACACGGTAAAGTTATGCTTCAGTTATACATGGTAAAGTTATGCTTCAGTTATACATGGTAAAGTTATGCTTCAGTTATACATGGTAAAGTTATGCTTCAGTTATACATGGTAAAGTTATGCTTCAGTTATACATGGTGTTGCTCTTTTTAGCCTTAGTCTATTTGCTCTGATTACGTCACCTTTGCTCACGAGTCGCCAGGTATCTTTATGATACCGCCACGTGGTTCAAGTTCAGGTTATGATTAATAACACAGCACACCGCTTAGTAAGGATTAAAACAACGGTCATTTATTATATACAACAAGCAATATTAATACCCTAATACTACTTTCTATATAATAAACCTATCACTACTGGCTAATACTTAACTTAGGAAGAGCCCACCAGGTCAGGGAAATGAATGGCTTGTCCAATCAGATCTGGCCCGCGGGATTCAAAAAGGCTGCTACAGGTCGGTGGCTAGGTGTCTCTACCGGATAGCGATCGCTGGATTCAAACTTACAGTTGCCGGTGGCTGGTCTTGCGAAGACCTCGAGCAGGCGAAGAGGAAAGAGAGAGAGATCTGAACTTGGACCCTCACTTTTATAGGGCCCAGGGGCTTCCCGCCTCCCGGGGCGGCCCTTGACCCTGAGTCCCAAGTGATTGGATTCTGTCCCCAGTCTCTGGGGTCGATGTGTCCAATGGTGAGGCGATTCCTCGATCGGGGGGTGGTCGCTCACCTGCCTTTGTTTCGGCCACTGCAGGCGCCGATAGGTCTGGCCCGGTGTTCAATTGCTAATATGTTGCAATTGTTCCCGGGGATAGCCAATTTAACTGTGGATGTCTGGATAGATGGGCTGCAAACAGTCCTGAATGCAACTGCAAATACCTGGGTTGATGGGCTGTTGATAGCCGAGTATCGATCTGGGCTACCTTCCCAGAGCCGAATATGCAAACCTGTCTGCAGCTGCCTGCTTGTGTCTTCTTGGCTGCTTTTCCCAGCAGTCTTTCGGGTTAGCCGTTTTAAACTGGGTTTTGGCCAGATTAATCGGAACGCAGCCATTTTACGTGGCTACAATGGTAATGGTGAGAACAGGGGCTGGATCCTCCGCCCCATATTGCCAAAATAGTGTTCGGTGACAGGGTGGAGAATCCGTTTTCACGCACAAAATCAGGACCGGTGCCGGTTTTGCGATTCTCCGCCCCGCCGAAAATCGGCGTACTCATGGAGGACTCTGCGCCAAGAATCCACCGCCTCAGGCCATTGCCTGAAGCCCGCCCCGCAATGCTCCGTCCCCGACCGGCCCAATTTCCGATGGCGTGAGTCTAACGCGGTCCCATCGTCCGTGACCCTCACGTGGCGGCTGCGGACTGAGTCCAGGGCCACCACAGTCGGGGGAGGGCCGATCGGTGGGCATGGGGGGTTCATTCAGGGATGGGGGCAATGTGTGCAGGCAGTCCGCGGCGGGCGAGCGGACGATGCGGGGTACTATGATGGTGGTCCAGGTCCGCAGGCTGAGTCCACCATGGAGCATGGTGCGGCCGCTGGAGGCTGTGCACATGCCCGGCCTCTGACACGGATGTTCTGGGGGCAGGTTTGGCAGCTAAAGCTGCGAGCTCCACGCCAGCTCCCTGCGAGCCCCCTGATAAACGGTGAATCTGTAGCCTTTTGACGGCAGTTTTCCTGGCGTAAGAACAAGAACAAAGAACAAAGAAATGTACAGCACAGGAACAGGCCCTTCGGCCCTCCAAGCCCGTGCCGACCATGCTGCCCGTCTAAACTACAATCTTCTACACTTCCGGGGTCCGTATCCTTCTATTCCCATCCTATTCATGTATTTGTCAAGGTGCCCCTTAAATGTCACTATCGTCCCTGCTTCCACCACCTCCTCCGGCAGCGAGTTCCAGGCACCCACTCCCCTCTGTGTAAAAAACTTGCCTCGTACATCTACTCTAAACCTTGCCCCTTGCACCTTAAACCTATGCCCCCTAGTAATTGACCCCTCTACCCCGGGGAAAAGCCTCTGACTATCCACTCTGTCTATGCCCCTCATAATTTTGTATACCTCTATCAGGTCGCCCCTCAACCTCCTTCGTTCCAGTGAGAACAAACCGAGTTTATTCAATCGCTCCTCATAGCTAATGCCTTCCATACCAGACAACATTCTGGTAAATCTCTTCTGCACCCTCTCTAAAGCCTCCACATCCTTCTGGTAGTGTGGCGACCAGAATTGAACACTATACTCCAAGTGTGGCCTAACTAAGGTTCTATACAGCTGCAACATGACTTGCCAATTCTTATACTCAATGCCCCGGCCAATGAAGGCAAGCATGCCGTATGCCTTCTTGACTACCTTCTCCACCTGTGTTGCCCCTTTCAATGACCTGTGGACATGTACACCTAGATCTCTTTGACTTTCAATACTCTTGAGGGTTCTACCATTCACTGTATATTCCCTACCTGCATTAAACTTTCCAAAATGCATTACCTCACATTTGTCCGGATTAAACTTCATCTGCCATCTCTCCGCCCAAGTCTCCAAACAATCTAAATCCTGCTGTATCCTCTGACAGTCCTCATCGCTATCCGCAATTCCACCAACCTTTGTGTCGTCTGCAAACTTACTAATCAGACCAGTTACATTTTCCTCCAAATCATTTATATATACTACAAACAGCAAAGGTCCCAGCATTGATCCCTGTGGAACACCACTGGTCACAGCCCTCCAATTAGAAAAGCATCCTTCCATTGCTACTCTCTGCCTTCTATGACCTAGCCAGTTCTGTATCCACCTTGCCAGCTCACCCCTGATCCCGTGTGACTTCACCTTTTGTACTAGTCTACCATGAGGGACCTTGTCAAAGGCCTTACTGAAGTCCATATAGACAACATCCACTGCCCTACCTGCATCAATCATCTTTGTAACCTCCTCTATCAATAACTCTATCAAGTTAGTGAGACACGACCTCCCCTTCACAAAACCATGCTGCCTCTCACTAATATGTCCATTTGCTTCCAAATGGGAGTAGATCCTGTCTCGAAGAATTCTCTCCAGTAATTTCCCTACCATTGAAGTAAGGCTCACCGGCCTGTAGTTCCCTGGATTATCCTCGCTCCCCTTCTTAAACAGAGGAACAACATTGGCTATTCTCCAGTCCTCCGGGACATCACCTGAAGACAGTGAGGATCCAAAGATTTCTGTCAAGGCCTCAGCAATTTCCTCTCCAGCCTCCTTCAGTATTCTGGGGTAGATCCCATCAGGCCCTGGGGATTTATCTACCTTAATATTTTTTAAGACACCCAACACCCCGTCTTTTTCGATCTCAATGTGACCCAGGCTATCTACACACCCTTCTCCAGACTCAACATCTACCAATTTCTTCTCTTTGGTGAATACTGATGCAAAGTATTCATTTAGTACCTCACCCATTTCCTCTGGCTCCACACATGGATTCCCTTGCCTATCCTTCAGTGGGCCAACCCTTTCCCTGGCTACCCTCTTGCTTTTAATGTACGTGTAAAAAGCCTTGGGATTTTCCTTAACCCGATTTGCAAATGACTTTTCGTGACCCCTTCTAGCCCTCCTGACTCCTTGCTTAAGTTCCTTCCTACTTTCCTTATATTCCACGCAGGCTTCGTCTGTTCCCAGCCTTTTAGCCCTGACAAATGCCTCCTTTTTCTTTTTGACGAGGCCTACAATATCTCTTGTTATCCAAGGTTCCTGAAAATTGCCGTATTTATCCTTCTTCCTCACAGGAACATGCCGGTCCTGAATTTCTTTCAGAATGTCAGATGTTGATTTGCCCTCAAACATCCACCCCCAATCTATGTTCTTCAGTTCCCGCCTAATATTGTTATAATTAGCCTTCCCCCAATTTAGCACATTCATCCTAGGACCACTGTTATCCTTGTCCACCAGCACTTTAAAACTTACTGAATTGTGGTCACTGTTCCCGAAATGCTCCCCGACTGAAACTTCTACCAGCTGGCCGGGCTCATTCCCCAATACCAGATCCAGTACCGCCCCTTCCCTAGTTGGACTGTCTACATATTGTTTTAAGAAGCCCTCCTGGATGCTCCTTACAAACTCCGCCCCGTCTCAGCCCCTGGCACTAAGTGAGTCCCAGTCAATATTGGGGAAGTTCAAGTCTCCCATCACCACAACCATAGAACATAGAACGATACAGCGCAGTACAGGCCCTTCGGCCCACGGTGTTGCACCGACATGGGAAGTCAAAAAACAAAAGCCATCTAACCTACACTATGCCATTATCATCCATATGCTTATCCAATAAACTTTTAAATGCCCTCAATGTTGGTGAGTTCACTACTGTTGCAGGTAGGGCATTCCACGGCCTCACCACTCTTTGCGTAAAGAACCTACCTCTGACCTCTGTCCTATATCTATTACCACTCAGTTTAAGGCTATGTCCCTTCGTGCCAGCCATTTCCATCCGCGGGGGAAGGCTCTCACTGTCCACCCTATCTAACCCCCTGATCATTTTGTATGCCTCTATTAAGTCTCCTCTTAACCTTCTCTCTGACAAAAACAACCTCAAGTCCATCAGCCTTTCCTCATAAGATTTTCCCTCCATACCAGGCAACATCCTGGTAAATCTCCTCTGCACCCGCTCCAAAGCCTCCACGTCCTTCCTATAATGCGGTGACCAGAACTGTACGCAGTACTCCAAATGCGGCCGTACCAGAGTTTTGTACAGCTGAAACATGACCTCATGACTCCGGAACGCAATCCCTCTACCAATAAAGGCCAACACTCCATAGGCCTTCTTCACAACCCTATCAACCTGGGTGGCAACTTTCAGGGATCTATGTACATGGACACCTAGATCACTCTGCTCATCCACACTTCCAAGAACTTTACCATTAGCCAAATATTCCGCATTCCTGTTATTCCTTCCAAAGTGAATCACCTCACACTTCTCTACATTAAACTCCATTTGCCACCTCTCAGCCCAGCTCTGCAGCTTATCGATGTCCCTCTGTAACCTGCTACATCCTTCCACACTATCGACAACACCACCGACTTTAGTATCGTCTGCAAATTTACTCACCCACCCTTCTGCGCCCTCTAGGTCATTGATAAAAATGACAAACAGCAACGGCCCCAGAACAGATCCTTGTGGTACGCCACTTGTAACTGAACTCCATTCTGAACATTTCCCATCAACCACCACCCTCTGTCTTCTTTCAGCTAGCCAATTTCTGATCCACATCTCTAAATCACCCTCAATCCCCATCCTCCGTATTTTCTGCAATAGCCTACCGTGGGGAACCTTATCAAACGCTTTACTGAAATCCACATACACCACATCAACTGCTCTACCCTCGTCTACCTGATCAGTCACCTTCTCAAAGAACTCGATAAGGTTTGTGAGGCATGACCTACCCTTCACAAAGCCTTGCTGACTATCCCTAATCATATTATTCCTATCTAGATGATTATAAATCTTGTCTCGTATAATCCCCTCCAAGACTTTACCCACAACAGACGTGAGGCTCACCGGTCTATAGTTGCCGGGGTTGTCTCTACTCCCCTTCTTGAACAAAGGGACCACATTTGCTATCCTCCAGTCCTCTGGCACTATTCCTGTAGCCAATGATGACATAAAAATCAAAGCCAAAGGCCCAGCAATCTCTTCCCTGGCTTCCCAGAGAATCCTAGGATAAATCCCATCAGGCCCCGGGGACTTATCTATTTTCAGTCTGTCCAGAATTGCCAACACCTCTTCCCTACGTACCTCAATGCCATCTATTCTAATAGCCTGGGTCTCAGCATTCTCCTCCACAACATTATCTTTTTCCTGAGTGAGTACTGACGAAAAATATTCATTTATTATCTCGCCTATCTCTTCAGACTCCACACACAACTTTCCATCCCTGTCCTTGACTGGCCCTACTCTTACCCTAGTCATTCTTTTATTCCTGACATACCTATAGAAAGCTTTTGGGTTTTCCTTGATCCTACCTGCCAAATACTTCTCATGTCCCCTCCTTGCTCGTCTTAACTCTCTCTTTAGATCCTTCCTCGCTACCTTGTAACTATCAAGCGCCCCAACTGAAACTTCACTCCTCATCTTCACATAGGCCTCCTTCTTCCTCTTAACAAGAGATTCCACTTCTTTGGTAAACCACGGTTCCCTCGCTCGACGCCTTCCTCCCTGCCTGACCGGTACATACTTATCAAGAACACGCAGTAGCTGATCCTTGAACAAGCTCCACTTATCCAGTGTGCCCAACACTTGCAGCCTACTTCTCCAACCTATCCCCCCCAAGTCACGTCTAATGGCATCATAATTGCCCTTCCCCCAGCTATAACTGTTGCCCTGCGGGGTATACTTATCCCTTTCCATCACTCACGTAAACGTCACCGAATTGTGGTCACTGTCCCCAAAGAGCTCACCTACCTCCAAATCTAACACCTGGCCTGGTTCATTACCCTGTTGTTTTTACTCTTTTCCAAAATCTGTCTACCTATCTGCTCCTCTATCTCCCGCTGGCTGTTGGGAGGCCTGTAGTAAACCCCCAACATTGTGACTGCACCCTTCTTATTCCTGATCTCTACCCATATAGCCTCACTGCCCTCTGAGGTGTCCTCTCACAGTACAGCTGTGATATTCTCCCGAACAAGTAGCGCAACTCCGCCTCCCCTTTTACATCCCCCTCTATCCCGCCTGAAACATCTAAATCCTGGAACGTTTAGCTGCCAATCCTGCCCTTCCCTCAACCAGGTCTCTGTAATGGCAACAACATCATAGTTCCAAGTACTAATCCAAGCTCTAAGTTCATCTGCCTTACCCGTAATACTTGCATTAAAACATATGCACTTCAGGCCACCAGACCCGCTGTGTTCAGCAACTTCTCCCCGTCTGCGCTGCCTCAGAGCCACACTGTCCCTATTCCCTAGTTCTCCCACAATGCTCTCACCTTCTGACCTATTGCTCCCGTGTCCACCCCCCTGCCATACTAGTTTAAACCCTCCCGTGTGACACTAGCAAACCTCGCGGCCAGGATATTTATGCCTCTCCAGTTTAGATGCAACCCGTCCTTAGATAGGTCACACCTGCCCCGGAAGAGCTCCCAGTGGTCCAGATAACGGAAACCCTCCCTCCTACACCAGCTGTTTAGCCACGTGTTTAGCTGTTCTATCTTCCTATTTCTAGCCTCACTGGCACGTGGCACAGGGAGTAATCCCGAGATTATAACCCTAGAGGTCCTGTCTTTTAACTTTCTGCCTAGTTCCCTGAACTCCTGCTGCAGGACCTCATGCCCCTTCCTGCCTATGTCGTTAGTACCAATATGTACAACGACCTCTGCCTGTTTGCCCTCCCCCTTCAGGATGCCCTCTACCCGTTCGGAGACATCCTGGACCCTGGCACCAGGGAGGCAACATACCATCCTGGAGTCTCTTTCACGTCCACAGAAATGCCTATCTGTGCCCCTGACTATAGAGTCCTCTATTACTATTGCTCTTCTGCGCTTTGACCCTCCCTTCTGAACATCAGAGCCAGCCGTGGTGCCACTGCTCTGGCTGCTGCTGTTTTCCCCTGATAGGCTATCCCCCCCGACAGTATCCAAAGGGGTATACCTGTTCGAGAGGGGGACAACCACAGGGGATTCCTGCACTGACTGCCTGCCCTTTCTGGTGGTCACCCATTTCTCTGCCTGCACCTTGGGTGTGACCACATTTACATAACTGCGATCTATGACGCTTTCCGCCACCTGCATGCTCCTAAGTGCATCCAATTGCTGCTCCAACCGAACCATGCGGTCTGTGAGGAGCTCCAGTTGGGTACACTTTCTGCAGATGAAGCCATCCGGGACGCTGGAAGCCTCCCGGACCTGCCACTCAGGTTCTCTCCCTGACATAGACTTCTCCTCCTCCTCCGAACTGCTCCCGAAACTAGGCCGCGATCTTTTTAAATCTCCGCTCTGACTCGCAGCTCCCGCGCTTTTTAAATCTGCCGGCTCTCTCTCCTCTCGCGCTGTTTTCAATGTCCCGGCTCTCTCTCCTCCCGCGCTGTATAAATCTCCCGCGCTTTTTACCACGGCGCGGGGACATAATCACAAAAACGGAGAATCCAGCCCCAGATCTGGAATACCGTGTACTGTCTCGTTTCCTTATTTAAGGAAGGATGTATCAGTATCTAATCTACTCTTGTCAATCTCCCTCAGAAACCTACATGTTTCAATAAGGTCACCTCTCATTTAAACTCCAATGACCACAGACTCAACATACTAAAACTTTCCTCAAAAAGCAAACCCTCATTCCAGAAACCAATCCGGTGAACCTTCTCTGCACTGTCTCCAAAACAAGTCTATCCCTGTTTCAGTCAGGACACCGAAGCAGTTCTCAGGTCACATGTACAGCTGGAGCTCGAATTCCCAACTTCTAAACCCCATCCCCCTGCAATAAAGTTTCACATTCCATTCGCATTCCTAATTACCTGCTGTACCTGCATGCTAGCTTTTACCTAAGACACTGTCCTGAGGAACTCCTGCAGTGATGTCCTGGTTCTGAGATGATTGACTTCCAACAACTACAATTATCTTCCTGTGTCTGGGGATGATCCCAACCAGCAGAGAGTTTCTCCCGATGCCCATTGGTGTCAATTGTGCTTGGGCTCCTTGCTGAGGCACTTGCTCAAATGCTGCCTTGAATGAGAGGAGCAGCAATTCTCACCTCACGCCTCCAGTTCTGCTCTTTTGTCCATGTTTAGATCAAGGTCATAATGAGGTCAGGAGCTAAGTAGTCCTGTGAAAACCCAAACCGAGCGTCAGTGAACAGGTTATTATTTTGTAAGTGCTACTTGGATAACACTGTCAACAACATCTTCCAACACTGTTGATGATGACGAGTAGACTGATCGGATGGCAATTGGCTGCATTGGATTTGTTCTGGTTTGGCTTTGTTCTGGATTGGATTTGTTCTGGATTGGATTTGTTCTGGATTGGATTTGTTCTGGATTGGATTTGTTCTGGATTGGATTTGTTCTGCATTGGATTTGTTCTGGATTGGATTTGTTCTGGATTGGATTTGTTCTGGATTGGATTTGTTCTGCATTGGATTTGTTCTGCATTGGATTTGTTCTGGATTGGATTTGTTCTGGATTGGGTTTGTTCTGGATTGGATTTGTTCTGGATTGGGTTTGTTCTGGATTGGATTTGTTCTGGATTGGATTTGTTCTGGATTGGGTTTGTTCTGGATTGGATTTGTTCTGGATTGGATTTGTTCTGGATTGGATTTGCCCTGCTTTTTCTGCACAGGGAAGATCTGGGCAACTTACTATATTGGGAAGCATCCAGGGACTGGTTTAGCACAGTGGGCTAAACAGCTGGCTTGTAATGCAGAACAAGGCCAGCAGCGCGGGTTCAATTCCCGTACCGGCCTCCCCGAACAGGCGCCGGAATGTGACGACTAGGGGCTTTTCACACTAACTTCATTGAAGCCAACTTGTGACAATAAGTGACTATCATTATTATTATTTCTAACACTGGTCCTCAGTGTTGCTGAGTTGTTACCAGGCCTATCGCCGTTGCAATGTCCAGTGCTTTCAGCCATCTCTTGGTATCAGTGGAATGATTCGAACTGGCTGAAGGCTGTCATCAATGATGGTGGGGACTTCAAGAAAAGGCCGAGATGAATCATTCACGCGGCAGCCAGGCTAAATATGGTAGCAAATGCTTCAGTCTTATCTTCAGCACTGATAATTGAGGCTGGGGATATTTGTGGAGCCATATCCTTCTCTTGGATGTTTAATTGTCCACCAGCATTGGGGTAGTACGGGGCACAGTGGTTAACACTGCTGCCTCACAGTGCCAGGGGCCCGGGTTAACACTGCTGCCTCACAGTGCCGGGTACCTGGGTTAACACTGCTGTCTCACAGAGCCAGGGACCCGGGTTAACACTGCTGTCTCACAGTGCCAGGGACCCGGGTTAACACTGCTGTCTCACAGTGCCAGGGACCCGGGTTAACACTGCTGTCTCACAGAGCCAGGGACCCGGGATAACACTGCTGTCTCACAGCGCCAGGGACCCGGGTTAACACTGCTGTCTCACAGTGCCAGGGACCCGGGTTAACACTGCTGTCTCACAGTGCCAGGACCCGGGGTAACACTGCTGTCTCACAGTGCCAGGACCCGGGGTAACACTGCTGTCTCCCAGTGCCAGGGACCCGGGTTAATACTGCTGTCTCACAGTGCCAGGGACCCGGGTTAACACTGCTGTCTCACAGTGCCAGGACCCGGGGTAACACTGCTGTCTCCCAGTGCCAGAGACCCTGGTTAACACTGCTGTCTCACAGTGCCAGGGATCAGGGTAAACACTGCTGTCTCACACTGACAGGGACCCGGTTAACACTGCTGTCTCACAGTGCCGGGTACCTGGGTTAACACTGCTGTCTCACAGTGCCAGGGACCCGGGTTAACACTGCTGTCTCACAGTGCCAGGGACCCGGGTTAACACAGCTGTCTCACAGTGCCAGGGACCCGGGTTAACACTGCTGTCTCACAGTGCCAGGGACCCGGGTTAACACTGCTGTCTCACAGTGCCAGGGACCTGTGTTAACACTGCTGACTCACAGTGCCAGGGACCTGTGTTAACACTGCTGTCTCACAGTGCCAGGGGCCCGGGTTAACACTGCTGTCTCACAGTGCCAGGGACCCGGGTTAACACTGCTGTCTCACGGTGCCAGGGACCTGGGTTAACACTGCTGCCTCACAGTGCCAGGGACCCAGGTTAACACTGCTGTCTCACAGTGCCAGGGACCCGGGTTAACACTGCTGTCTCACAGTGACAGGCACCCGGGTTAACACTGCTGTCTCACAGTGCCAGGGACCCGGGTTAACACTGCTGTCTCACAGTGCCAGGGACCAGGTTAAAACTGCTGTCTCACAGCGCCAGGGACCCAGTTAACACTGCTGTCTCACAGTGCCAGGGACCCGGGTTAACACTGCTGTCTCACAGTGCCAGGGACAAGGGTTAACACTGCTGTCTCACAGTGCCAGGGACACGGGTTAACACTGCTGTCTCACAGTGCCAGGGACCCGGGTTAACACTGCTGTCTCACAGTGCCAGGGACCCGGGTTAACACTGCTGCCTCACAGTACCAGGGACCCGGGTTAACACTGCTGTCTCACAGTGCCAGGGACCCGGGTTAACACTGCTGTCTCACAGTGCCAGGGACCCGGGTTAACACTGCTATCTCACAGTGCCAGGGACCGGATTAACACTGCTGTCTCGCAGCGCCAGGGACCCGGTTAACACTGCTGTCTCACAGTGCCAGGGACCCGGGTTAACACTGCTGTCTCATAGAGCCAGGGACCCGGGTTAACACTGCTGTCTCACAGAGCCAGGGACCCGGGTTAACACTGCTGTCCCGCAGTGCCAGGGACCCGTGATAACACTGCTGTCTCACAGTGCCAGGTACCCGGGTTAACACTGCTGTCTCACAGTGCCAGGGACCCGGGTTAATATTGCTGTCTCACAGTGCCAGGGACCCGTGATAACACTGCTGTCTCACAGTGCCAGGTACCCAGGTTAACACTGCTGTCTCACAGTGCCAGGGACCCGGGTTAACACTGCTGTCTCACAGTGCCAGTGGTTAACACTGCTGTCTCACAGCGCCAGGGACCCGGTTAACACTGCTGTCTCACAGTGCCAGGGACCCGGGTTAACACTGCTGTCTCACAGTGACAGGCACCCGGGTTAACACTGCTGTCTCTCAGTGCCAGGGTCCCGGGTTAACACTGCTGTCTCACAGTGCCAGGGACCCGGGTTAAAACTGCTGTCTCACAGTGACAGGCACCCGGGTTAACACTGCTGTCTCTCAGTGCCAGGGACCCGGGTTAACACTGCTGTCTCTCAGTGCCAGGGTCCAGGGTTAACACTGCTGTCTCACAGTGCCAGGGACCCGGGTTAACACTGCTGTCTCACAGTGACAGGCACCCGGGTTAACACTGCTGTCTCTCAGTGCCAGGGTCCCGGGTTAACATTGCTGTCTCACAGTGCCAGGGACCCGGGTTAACACTGCTGTCTCACAGTGCCAGGGTCCCGGGTTAACACTGCTGCCTCACAGTGCCAGGGACCCGGGTTGACACTGCTGTCTCACAGTGCCAGGGACCTGGGGTCACACTGCTGTCTCTCAGTGCCAGGGACTCAGGTTAACACTGCTGTCTCACAGTGCCAGGGACCCGGGTTAACACTGCTGTCTCACAGTGCCAGGGACCCGGGTTAACACTGCTGTCTCACAGTGCCAGGGTCCCGGGTTAACACTGCTGTCTCACAGTGCCAGGGTCCCGGGTTAACACTGCTGTCTCACAGAGCCAGGGACCCGGGTTAACACTGCTGTCTCACAGTGCCAGGGACCCGGGTTAACACTGCTGCCTCACAGTGCCAGGGACTCAGGTTAACACTGCTGTCTCACAGTGCCAGGGACCCGGGTTAACACTGCTGTCTCACAGTGCCAGGGACCCGGGTTAACACTGCTGTCTCACAGTGCCAGGGACCAGGTTAACACTGCTGTCTCACAGCGCCAGGGACCCAGTTAACACTGCTGTCTCACAGTGCCAGGGACCCGGGTTAACACTGCTGTCTCACAGTGCCAGGGACACGGGTTAACACTGCTGTCTCAGTGCCAGGGACACGGGTTAACACTGCTGTCTCACAGAGCCAGGGACCCGGGTTAACACTGCAGTCTCACAGTGCCAGGGACCCGGGTTAACACTGCTGTCTCAGTGCCAGGGACCCGGGTTAACACTGCTGTCTCACAGTGCCAGGGACTCGGGTTAACACTGCTGTCTCACAATGCCAGGGACCTGGGTTAACACTGCTGTCTCACAGTGCCAGGGACCCGGGTTAACACTGCTGTCTCACAGTGCCAGGTACCCGGGTTAACACTGCTGTCTCACAGTGCCAGGGACCGGATTAACACTGCTGTCTCACAGCGCCAGGGACCCGGGTTAACACTGCTGTCTCACAGTGCCAGGGACCAGGTTAACACTGCTGTCTCACAGCGCCAGGGACCCAGTTTACACTGCTGTCTCACAGTGCCAGGGACCCGGGTTAACACTGCTGTCTCACAGTGCCAGGGACACGGGTTAACACTGCTGTCTCACAGTGCCAGGGACACGGGTTAACACTGCTGTCTCACAGAGTAAGGGACCCGGGTTAACACTGCTGTCTCACAGTGCCAGGGACCCGGGTTAACACTGCTGTCTCACAGTGCCAGGTACCCGGGTTAACACTGCTGTCTCACAGTGCCAGCGACCGGATTAACACTGCTGTCTCACAGCGCCAGGGACCCGGGTTAACACTGCTGTCTCACAGCGCCAGGGACCCAGTTAACACTGCTGTCTCACAGTGCCAGGGACCCGGGTTAACACTGCTGTCTCACAGTGCCAGGGACACGGGTTAACACTGCTGTCTCACAGTGCCAGGGACACGGGTTAACACTGCTGTCTCACAGAGCCAGGGACCCGGGTTAACACTGCATCTCACAGTGCCAGGGACCCGGGTTAACACTGCTGTCTCAGTGCCAGGGACCCGGGTTAACACTGCTGTCTCACAGTGCCAGGGACTCGGGTTAACACTGCTGTCCCGCAGTGCCAGGGACCCGTGTTAACACTGCTGTCTCACAGTGCCAGCGACCCGGGTTAACACTGCTGCCTCACAGTGCCAGGGACCCAGGTTAACACTGATGTCTCACAGAGCCAGGGACCCGGGTGAACATTGCTGTCTCACAGTGCCAGGGACCCGGGTTAACACTGCTGTCTCACAGTGCCAGGGACCCGGGTTAACACTGCTGTCTCACAGTGCCAGGGACCCGGGTTAACACTGCTGTCTCACAGTGCCAGGGACCCGGTTAACACTGCTGTCTCACAGTGCCAGGGACCCGGGTTAACACGGCTGTCTCACAGAGCCAGGGACCCGGGATAACACTGCAGTCTCACAGTGCCAGGGACCCGGGTTAACACTGCTGTCTCAGTGCCAGGGACCCGGGTTAACACTGCTGCCTCACAGTGCCAGGGACTCGGGTTAACACTGCTGTCTCACAGTGCCAGGGACCCGGGTTAACACTGCTGTCTCACAGTGCCAGGGACCCAGGTTAACACTGCTGTCTCACAGTGCCAGGGACCCGGGTTAACACTGCTGTCTCACAGTGCCAGGCACCGGGTTAACACTGCTGTCTCACAGTGCCAGGGACCCGGGTTAACACTGCTGTCTCACAGAGCCAGGGACCCGGGTTAACACTGCTGTCCCGCAGTGCCAGGGACCCGGGTTAACACTGCTGTCTCACAGTGCCAGGGACCCGGGTTAACACTGCTGTCTCACAGAGCGAGGGACCCGGTTAACACTGCTGCCTCAGTGTCATGGACCCGGGTTAGCACTGCTGTCTCACAGTGCCAGGGACACGGGTTAACACTGCAGTCTCACAGTGCCAGGGACCCGGGTTAACACTGCTGCCTCAGTGTCACGGACCCGGGTTAACACTGCTGTCTCACAGTGCCAGGGGACGGGTTAACACTGCTGTCTCACAGTGCCAGCGACACGGGTTAACACTGCAGTCTCACAGTGCCAGGGACCCGGGTTAACACTGCTGTCTCAGTGCCAGGGACGCGGGTTAACACTGCTGTCTCACAGTGCCAGGGGACGGGTTAACACTGCTGACTCACAGAGCCAGGGACCTGGGTTAACACTGCTGTCTCACAATGCCAGGGACCCGGGTTAACACTGCTGTCTCAGTGCCATGGACCCGGGTTAAAACGGCTGCCTCACAGTGCCAGGGACCCAGGTTAACACTGCTGTCTCACAGTGCCAGGGACCCGGGTTAACACTGCTGTCTCACAATGCCAGGGACCCGGGTTAACACTGCTGTCTCAGTGCCAGGGACACGGGTTAACACTGCTGTCTCACAGTGCCAGGGGCACGGGCTAACACTGCTGTCTCACAGTGCCAGGGACCCAGGTTAACACTGCTGTCTCACAGTGCCAGGGACCCGGGTTAACACTGCTGTCTCACAGTGGCAGGGACCCAGGTTAACACTGCTGCCTCGCAGTGCCAGAGACCCGGGTTAACACAGCTGCCTCACAGTGCCAGGGACCCGGGTTAACACTGCTGCCTCACAGTGCCAGGGACCCGGGTTAACACTGCTGTCTCACAGTGCCAGAGTCCCGGGTTAACACTGCTGCCTCGCAGTGCCAGGGACCCGGGTTAACACTGCTGCCTCGCAGTGCCAGGGACCTGGGTTAACACTGCTGTCTCACAGTGCCAGGGACCCGGGTTAACACTGCTGCCTCACAGCGCCAGGGACCCGGGTTAACACTGCTGTCTCACAGTGCCAGGGACCCGGGTTAACACTGCTGCCTCACAGTGCCAGGGACCCGGGTTAACGCTGCTGTCTCACAGTGCCAGGGTCCCGGGTTAACACTGCTGTCTCACAGTGCCAGGGTCCCGGGTTAACACTGCTGTCTCACAGTGCCAGGGACCCGGGTTAACACTGCTGCCTCACAGTGCCAGGGATCCGGGTTAACACTGCTGTCTCACAGTGCCAGGGACCCGGGTTAACACTGCTGCCTCACAGTGCCAGGGACCCGGGTTAACACTGCAGTCTCACAGTGCCAGGGACCCGGGTTAACACTGCTGCCTCACAGTGCCAGGGACTCGGGTTAACACTGCTGTCTCACAGTGCCAGGGACCCGGGTTAACTCTGCTGTCTCACAGTGCCAGGGACCCGGGTTAACACTGCTGTCTCACAGTGCCAGGGACCCGGGTTAACACTGCTGTCTCACAGTGCCAGGCACCGGGTTAACACTGCTGTCTCACAGCGCCAGGGACCCGGTTAACACTGCTGTCTCACAGTGCCAGGGACCCGGGTTAACACTGCTGTCTCACAGTCCCAGGGACTCGGGTTAACACTGCTGTCTCACAGTGCCAGGGAACCGGGTTAACACTGCTGCCTCACAGTGCCAGGGACCCGGGTTAACACTGCTGTCTCACAGTGCCAGGGACCCGGGTTAACACTGCTGTCTCACAGTGCCAGGGACCCGGGTTAACACTGCTGTCTCACAGTGCCAGGCCCCGGGTTAACACTGCTGTCTCACAGTGCCAGGGACCCGGGTTAACACTGCTGTCTCACAGAGCCAGGGACCCGGGTTAACACTGCTGTCTCACAGAGCCAGGGACCCGTGTTAACACTGCTGTCCCGCAGTGCCAGGGACCCGTGTTAACACTGCTGTCTCACAGTGCCAGGGACCCGGGTTAACACAGCTGTCTCACAGTGCCAGGGACCCGGGTTAACACTGCTGTCTCACAGTGCCAGGGACCCGGGTTAACACTGCTGTCTCACAGTGCCAGGGACCTGTGTTAACACTGCTGACTCACAGTGCCAGGGACCTGTGTTAACACTGCTGTCTCACAGTGCCAGGGGCCCGGGTTAACACTGCTGTCTCACAGTGCCAGGGACCCGGGTTAACACTGCTGTCTCACGGTGCCAGGGACCTGGGTTAACACTGCTGCCTCACAGTGCCAGGGACCCAGGTTAACACTGCTGTCTCACAGTGCCAGGGACCCGGGTTAACACTGCTGTCTCACAGTGACAGGCACCCGGGTTAACACTGCTGTCTCACAGTGCCAGGGACCCGGGTTAACACTGCTGTCTCACAGTGCCAGGGACCAGGTTAAAACTGCTGTCTCACAGCGCCAGGGACCCAGTTAACACTGCTGTCTCACAGTGCCAGGGACCCGGGTTAACACTGCTGTCTCACAGTGCCAGGGACAAGGGTTAACACTGCTGTCTCACAGTGCCAGGGACACGGGTTAACACTGCTGTCTCACAGTGCCAGGGACCCGGGTTAACACTGCTGTCTCACAGTGCCAGGGACCCGGGTTAACACTGCTGCCTCACAGTACCAGGGACCCGGGTTAACACTGCTGTCTCACAGTGCCAGGGACCCGGGTTAACACTGCTGTCTCACAGTGCCAGGGACCCGGGTTAACACTGCTATCTCACAGTGCCAGGGACCGGATTAACACTGCTGTCTCGCAGCGCCAGGGACCCGGTTAACACTGCTGTCTCACAGTGCCAGGGACCCGGGTTAACACTGCTGTCTCATAGAGCCAGGGACCCGGGTTAACACTGCTGTCTCACAGAGCCAGGGACCCGGGTTAACACTGCTGTCCCGCAGTGCCAGGGACCCGTGATAACACTGCTGTCTCACAGTGCCAGGTACCCGGGTTAACACTGCTGTCTCACAGTGCCAGGGACCCGGGTTAATATTGCTGTCTCACAGTGCCAGGGACCCGTGATAACACTGCTGTCTCACAGTGCCAGGTACCCAGGTTAACACTGCTGTCTCACAGTGCCAGGGACCCGGGTTAACACTGCTGTCTCACAGTGCCAGTGGTTAACACTGCTGTCTCACAGCGCCAGGGACCCGGTTAACACTGCTGTCTCACAGTGCCAGGGACCCGGGTTAACACTGCTGTCTCACAGTGACAGGCACCCGGGTTAACACTGCTGTCTCTCAGTGCCAGGGTCCCGGGTTAACACTGCTGTCTCACAGTGCCAGGGACCCGGGTTAAAACTGCTGTCTCACAGTGACAGGCACCCGGGTTAACACTGCTGTCTCTCAGTGCCAGGGACCCGGGTTAACACTGCTGTCTCTCAGTGCCAGGGTCCAGGGTTAACACTGCTGTCTCACAGTGCCAGGGACCCGGGTTAACACTGCTGTCTCACAGTGACAGGCACCCGGGTTAACACTGCTGTCTCTCAGTGCCAGGGTCCCGGGTTAACATTGCTGTCTCACAGTGCCAGGGACCCGGGTTAACACTGCTGTCTCACAGTGCCAGGGTCCCGGGTTAACACTGCTGCCTCACAGTGCCAGGGACCCGGGTTGACACTGCTGTCTCACAGTGCCAGGGACCTGGGGTAACACTGCTGTCTCTCAGTGCCAGGGACTCAGGTTAACACTGCTGTCTCACAGTGCCAGGGACCCGGGTTAACACTGCTGTCTCACAGTGCCAGGGACCCGGGTTAACACTGCTGTCTCACAGTGCCAGGGTCCCGGGTTAACACTGCTGTCTCACAGTGCCAGGGTCCCGGGTTAACACTGCTGTCTCACAGAGCCAGGGACCCGGGTTAACACTGCTGTCTCACAGTGCCAGGGACCCGGGTTAACACTGCTGCCTCACAGTGCCAGGGACTCAGGTTAACACTGCTGTCTCACAGTGCCAGGGACCCGGGTTAACACTGCTGTCTCACAGTGCCAGGGACCCGGGTTAACACTGCTGTCTCACAGTGCCAGGGACCAGGTTAACACTGCTGTCTCACAGCGCCAGGGACCCAGTTAACACTGCTGTCTCACAGTGCCAGGGACCCGGGTTAACACTGCTGTCTCACAGTGCCAGGGACACGGGTTAACACTGCTGTCTCAGTGCCAGGGACACGGGTTAACACTGCTGTCTCACAGAGCCAGGGACCCGGGTTAACACTGCAGTCTCACAGTGCCAGGGACCCGGGTTAACACTGCTGTCTCAGTGCCAGGGACCCGGGTTAACACTGCTGTCTCACAGTGCCAGGGACTCGGGTTAACACTGCTGTCTCACAATGCCAGGGACCTGGGTTAACACTGCTGTCTCACAGTGCCAGGGACCCGGGTTAACACTGCTGTCTCACAGTGCCAGGTACCCGGGTTAACACTGCTGTCTCACAGTGCCAGGGACCGGATTAACACTGCTGTCTCACAGCGCCAGGGACCCGGGTTAACACTGCTGTCTCACAGTGCCAGGGACCAGGTTAACACTGCTGTCTCACAGCGCCAGGGACCCAGTTTACACTGCTGTCTCACAGTGCCAGGGACCCGGGTTAACACTGCTGTCTCACAGTGCCAGGGACACGGGTTAACACTGCTGTCTCACAGTGCCAGGGACACGGGTTAACACTGCTGTCTCACAGAGTAAGGGACCCGGGTTAACACTGCTGTCTCACAGTGCCAGGGACCCGGGTTAACACTGCTGTCTCACAGTGCCAGGTACCCGGGTTAACACTGCTGTCTCACAGTGCCAGCGACCGGATTAACACTGCTGTCTCACAGCGCCAGGGACCCGGGTTAACACTGCTGTCTCACAGCGCCAGGGACCCAGTTAACACTGCTGTCTCACAGTGCCAGGGACCCGGGTTAACACTGCTGTCTCACAGTGCCAGGGACACGGGTTAACACTGCTGTCTCACAGTGCCAGGGACACGGGTTAACACTGCTGTCTCACAGAGCCAGGGACCCGGGTTAACACTGCATCTCACAGTGCCAGGGACCCGGGTTAACACTGCTGTCTCAGTGCCAGGGACCCGGGTTAACACTGCTGTCTCACAGTGCCAGGGACTCGGGTTAACACTGCTGTCCCGCAGTGCCAGGGACCCGTGTTAACACTGCTGTCTCACAGTGCCAGCGACCCGGGTTAACACTGCTGCCTCACAGTGCCAGGGACCCAGGTTAACACTGATGTCTCACAGAGCCAGGGACCCGGGTGAACATTGCTGTCTCACAGTGCCAGGGACCCGGGTTAACACTGCTGTCTCACAGTGCCAGGGACCCGGGTTAACACTGCTGTCTCACAGTGCCAGGGACCCGGGTTAACACTGCTGTCTCACAGTGCCAGGGACCCGGTTAACACTGCTGTCTCACAGTGCCAGGGACCCGGGTTAACACGGCTGTCTCACAGAGCCAGGGACCCGGGATAACACTGCAGTCTCACAGTGCCAGGGACCCGGGTTAACACTGCTGTCTCAGTGCCAGGGACCCGGGTTAACACTGCTGCCTCACAGTGCCAGGGACTCGGGTTAACACTGCTGTCTCACAGTGCCAGGGACCCGGGTTAACACTGCTGTCTCACAGTGCCAGGGACCCAGGTTAACACTGCTGTCTCACAGTGCCAGGGACCCGGGTTAACACTGCTGTCTCACAGTGCCAGGCACCGGGTTAACACTGCTGTCTCACAGTGCCAGGGACCCGGGTTAACACTGCTGTCTCACAGAGCCAGGGACCCGGGTTAACACTGCTGTCCCGCAGTGCCAGGGACCCGGGTTAACACTGCTGTCTCACAGTGCCAGGGACCCGGGTTAACACTGCTGTCTCACAGAGCGAGGGACCCGGTTAACACTGCTGCCTCAGTGTCATGGACCCGGGTTAGCACTGCTGTCTCACAGTGCCAGGGACACGGGTTAACACTGCAGTCTCACAGTGCCAGGGACCCGGGTTAACACTGCTGCCTCAGTGTCACGGACCCGGGTTAACACTGCTGTCTCACAGTGCCAGGGGACGGGTTAACACTGCTGTCTCACAGTGCCAGCGACACGGGTTAACACTGCAGTCTCACAGTGCCAGGGACCCGGGTTAACACTGCTGTCTCAGTGCCAGGGACGCGGGTTAACACTGCTGTCTCACAGTGCCAGGGGACGGGTTAACACTGCTGACTCACAGAGCCAGGGACCTGGGTTAACACTGCTGTCTCACAATGCCAGGGACCCGGGTTAACACTGCTGTCTCAGTGCCATGGACCCGGGTTAAAACGGCTGCCTCACAGTGCCAGGGACCCAGGTTAACACTGCTGTCTCACAGTGCCAGGGACCCGGGTTAACACTGCTGTCTCACAATGCCAGGGACCCGGGTTAACACTGCTGTCTCAGTGCCAGGGACACGGGTTAACACTGCTGTCTCACAGTGCCAGGGGCACGGGCTAACACTGCTGTCTCACAGTGCCAGGGACCCAGGTTAACACTGCTGTCTCACAGTGCCAGGGACCCGGGTTAACACTGCTGTCTCACAGTGGCAGGGACCCAGGTTAACACTGCTGCCTCGCAGTGCCAGAGACCCGGGTTAACACAGCTGCCTCACAGTGCCAGGGACCCGGGTTAACACTGCTGCCTCACAGTGCCAGGGACCCGGGTTAACACTGCTGTCTCACAGTGCCAGAGTCCCGGGTTAACACTGCTGCCTCGCAGTGCCAGGGACCCGGGTTAACACTGCTGCCTCGCAGTGCCAGGGACCTGGGTTAACACTGCTGTCTCACAGTGCCAGGGACCCGGGTTAACACTGCTGCCTCACAGCGCCAGGGACCCGGGTTAACACTGCTGTCTCACAGTGCCAGGGACCCGGGTTAACACTGCTGCCTCACAGTGCCAGGGACCCGGGTTAACGCTGCTGTCTCACAGTGCCAGGGTCCCGGGTTAACACTGCTGTCTCACAGTGCCAGGGTCCCGGGTTAACACTGCTGTCTCACAGTGCCAGGGACCCGGGTTAACACTGCTGCCTCACAGTGCCAGGGATCCGGGTTAACACTGCTGTCTCACAGTGCCAGGGACCCGGGTTAACACTGCTGCCTCACAGTGCCAGGGACCCGGGTTAACACTGCAGTCTCACAGTGCCAGGGACCCGGGTTAACACTGCTGCCTCACAGTGCCAGGGACTCGGGTTAACACTGCTGTCTCACAGTGCCAGGGACCCGGGTTAACTCTGCTGTCTCACAGTGCCAGGGACCCGGGTTAACACTGCTGTCTCACAGTGCCAGGGACCCGGGTTAACACTGCTGTCTCACAGTGCCAGGCACCGGGTTAACACTGCTGTCTCACAGCGCCAGGGACCCGGTTAACACTGCTGTCTCACAGTGCCAGGGACCCGGGTTAACACTGCTGTCTCACAGTCCCAGGGACTCGGGTTAACACTGCTGTCTCACAGTGCCAGGGAACCGGGTTAACACTGCTGCCTCACAGTGCCAGGGACCCGGGTTAACACTGCTGTCTCACAGTGCCAGGGACCCGGGTTAACACTGCTGTCTCACAGTGCCAGGGACCCGGGTTAACACTGCTGTCTCACAGTGCCAGGCCCCGGGTTAACACTGCTGTCTCACAGTGCCAGGGACCCGGGTTAACACTGCTGTCTCACAGAGCCAGGGACCCGGGTTAACACTGCTGTCTCACAGAGCCAGGGACCCGTGTTAACACTGCTGTCCCGCAGTGCCAGGGACCCGTGTTAACACTGCTGTCTCACAGTGCCAGGGACCCGGGTTAACACTGCTGTCACACAGAGCCAGGGACCCGGGTTAACACTGCTGTCCCGCAGTGCCAGGGACCCGGGTTAACACTGCTGTCTCACAGTGCCAGGGACCCGGGTTAACACTGCTGTCTCACAGAGCGAGGGACCCGGTTAACACTGCTGCCTCAGTGTCACGGACCCGGGTTAACACTGCTGTCTCACAGTGCCAGGGACACGGGTTAACACTGCAGTCTCACAGTGCCAGGGACCCGGGTTAACACTGCTGCCTCAGTGTCACGGACCCGGGTTAACACTGCTGTCTCACAGTGCCAGGGGACGGGTTAACACTGCTGTCTCACAGTGCCAGCGACACGGGTTAACACTGCAGTCTCACAGTGCCAGGGACCCGGGTTAACACTGCTGTCTCAGTGCCAGGGACGCGGGTTAACACTGCTGTCTCACAGTGCCAGGGGACGGGTTAACACTGCTGACTCACAGAGCCAGGGACCTGGGTTAACACTGCTGTCTCACAATGCCAGGGACCCGGGTTAACACTGCTGTCTCACAGTGCCAGGGACCCGGGTTAACACTGCTGTCTCAGTGCCATGGACCCGGGTTAAAACTGCTGCCTCACAGTGCCAGGGACCCAGGTTAACACTGCTGTCTCACAGTGCCAGGGACCCGGGTTAACACTGCTGTCTCACAATGCCAGGGACCCGGGTTAACACTGCTGTCTCACAGTGCCAGGGACCCGGGTTAACACTGCTGTCTCAGTGCCAGGGACACGGGTTAACACTGCTGTCTCACAGTGCCAGGGGCACGGGCTAACACTGCTGTCTCACAGTGCCAGGGACCCGGGTTAACACTGCTGTCTCACAGTGCCAGTGACCCGGGTTAACACTGCTGCCTCACAGTGCCAGGGACCCGGGTTAACACTGCTGTCTCACAGTGCCAGAGTCCCGGGTTAACACTGCTGCCTCGCAGTGCCAGGGACCCAGGTTAACACTGCTGTCTCACAGTGCCAGGGACCCGGGTTAACACTGCTGTCTCACAATGCCAGGGACCCGGGTTAACACTGCTGTCTCACAGTGCCAGGGACCCGGGTTAACACTGCTGTCTCAGTGCCAGGGACACGGGTTAACACTGCTGTCTCACAGTGCCAGGGGCACGGGCTAACACTGCTGTCTCACAGTGCCAGGGACCCAGGTTAACACTGCTGTCTCACAGTGCCAGGGACCCGGGTTAACACTGCTGTCTCACAGTGGCAGGGACCCAGGTTAACACTGCTGCCTCGCTGTGCCAGAGACCCGGGTTAACACAGCTGCCTCACAGTGCCAGGGACCCGGGTTAACACTGCTGCCTCACAGTGCCAGGGACCCGGGTTAACACTGCTGTCTCACAGTGCCAGAGTCCCGGGTTAACACTGCTGCCTCGCAGTGCCAGGGACCCGGGTTAACACTGCTGTCCCACAGTGACAGGGACCTAGGTTAACACTGCTGCCTCGCAGTGCCAGGGACCTGGGTTAACACTGCTGTCTCACAGTGCCAGGGACCCGGGTTAACACTGCTGTCTCACAGTGCCAGGGTCCCGGGTTAACACTGCTGTCTCACAGTGCCAGGGACCCGGGTTAACACTGCTGCCTCAAAGTGCCAGGGATCCGGGTTAACACTGCTGTCTCACAGTGCCAGGGACCCGGGTTAACACTGCTGCCTCACAGTGCCAGGGACCCGGGTTAACACTGCAGTCTCACAGTGCCAGGGACCCGGGTTAACACTGCTGCCTCACAGTGCCAGGGACTCGGGTTAACACTGCTGTCTCACAGTGCCAGGGACCCGGGTTAACACTGCTGTCTCACAGTGCCAGGGACCCGGGTTAACACTGCTGTCTCACAGTGCCAGGGACCCGGGTTAACACTGCTGTCTCACAGTGCCAGGCACCGGGTTAACACTGCTGTCTCACAGCGCCAGGGACCCGGTTAACACTGCTGTCTCACAGTGCCTGGGACCCGGGTTAACACTGCTGTCTCACAGTCCCAGGGACTCGGGTTAACACTGCTGTCTCACAGTGCCAGGGAACCGGGTTAACACTGCTGCCTCACAGTGCCAGGGACCCGGGTTAACACTGCTGTCTCACAGTGCCAGGGACCCGGGTTAACACTGCTGTCTCACAGTGCCAGGGACCCGGGTTAACACTGCTGTCTCACAGTGCCAGGCCCCGGGTTAACACTGCTGTCTCACAGTGCCAGGGACCCGGGTTAACACTGCTGTCTCACAGAGCCAGGGACCCGGGTTAACACTGCTGTCTCACAGAGCCAGGGACCCGGGTTAACACTGCTGTCCCGCAGTGCCAGGGACCCGTGTTAACACTGCTGTCTCACAGTGCCAGGGACCCGGGTTAACACTGCTGTCACACAGAGCCAGGGACCCGGGTTAACACTGCTGTCCCGCAGTGCCAGGGACCCGGGTTAACACTGCTGTCTCACAGTGCCAGGGACCCGGGATAACACTGCTGTCTCACAGAGCGAGGGACCCGGTTAACACTGCTGCCTCAGTGTCACGGACCCGGGTTAACACTGCTGTCTCACAGTGCCAGCGACACGGGTTAACACTGCAGTCTCACAGTGCCAGGGACCCGGGTTAACACTGCTGTCTCAGTGCCAGGGACGCGGGTTAACACTGCTGTCTCACAGTGCCAGGGGACGGGTTAACACTGCTGACTCACAGAGCCAGGGACCTGGGTTAACACTGCTGTCTCACAATGCCAGGGACCCGGGTTAACACTGCTGTTTCACAGTGCCAGGGACCCGGGTTAACACTGCTGTCTCAGTGCCATGGACCCGGGTTAAAACTGCTGCCTCACAGTGCCAGGGACCCAGGTTAACACTGCTGTCTCACAGTGCCAGGGACCCGGGTTAACACTGCTGTCTCACAATGCCAGGGACCCGGGTTAACACTGCTGTCTCACAGTGCCAGGGACCCGGGTTAACACTGCTGTCTCAGTGCCAGGGACATGGGTTAACACTGCTGTCTCACAGTGCCAGGGGCACGGGCTAACACTGCTGTCTCACAGTGCCAGGGACCCGGGTTAACACTGCTGTCTCACAGTGCCAGGCACCCGGGTTAACACTGCTGCCTCACAGTGCCAGGGACCCGGGTTAACACTGCTGTCTCACAGTGCCAGAGTCCCGGGTTAACACTGCTGCCTCGCAGTGCCAGGGACCCGGGTTAACACTGCTGTCCCACAGTGACAGGGACCTGGGTTAACACTGCTGCCTCGCAGTGCCAGGGACCTGGGTTAACACTGCTGTCTCACAGTGCCAGGGACCCGGGTTAACACTGCTGCCTCACAGCGCCAGGGACCCGGGTTAACACTGCTGTCTCACACTGCCAGGGACCCGGGTTAACACTGCTGCCTCACAGTGCCAGGGACCCGGGTTAACGCTGCTGTCTCACAGTGCCAGGGTCCCGGGTTAACACTGCTGTCTCACAATGCCAGGGTCCCGGGTTAACACTGCTGTCTCACAGTGCCAGGGACCCGGGTTAACACTGCTGCCGCACAGCGCCAGGGACCCGGGTTAACACTGCTGTCTCACAGTGCCAGGGACCCGGGTTAACGCTGCTGTCTCACAGTGCCAGGGTCCCGGGTTAACACTGCTGTCTCACAATGCCAGGGTCCCGGGTTAACACTGCTGTCTCACAGTGCCAGGGACCCGGGTTAACACTGCTGCCTCACATTGCCAGGGACCCGGGTTAAGAACATAAGAACATAAGAACTAGGAGCAGGAGTCGGCCATCTGGCCCCTCGAGCCTGCTCCACCATTCAATGAGATCATGGCTGATCTTTTGTGGACTCAGCTACACTTTCCGGCCCGAACACCATAACCCTTAATCCCTTTATTCTTCAAAAGACTATCTATCTTTATCTTAAAAACATTTAATGAAGGAGCCTCTACTGCTTCACTGGGCAAGGAATTCCATAGATTCACAACCCTTTGGGTGAAGAAGTTCCTCCTAAACTCAGTCCTAAATCTACTTCCCCTTATTTTGAGGCTATGCCCCCTAGTTCTGCTTTCACCCGCCAGTGGAAACAACCTGCCCGCATCTATCCTATCTATTCCCTTCATAATTTTATATGTTTCTATAAGATCCCCCCTCATCCTTCTAAATTCCAACGAGTACAGTCCCAGCCTACTCAACCTCTCCTCGTAATCCAACCCCTTCAGCTCTGGGATTAACCTAGTGAATCTCCTCTGCACACCCTCCAGTGCCAGTACGTCCTTTCTCAGGTAAGGAGACCAAAACTGAACACAATACTCCAGGTGTGACCTCACTAACACCTTATACAATTGCAGCAGAACCTCCCTAGTCTTAAACTCCATCCCTCTAGCAATGAAGGACAAAATTCTATTTGCCTTCTTAATCACCTGTTGCACCTGAAAACCAACTTTCTGCGACTCATGCACTAGCACACCCAGGTCTCTCTGCACAGCAGCATGTTTTAATTTAGAACATAGAACATAGAACAATACAGCGCAGTACAGGCCCTTCGGCCCACGATGTTGCACCGAAACAAAAGCCATCTAACCTACACTATGCCATTATCATCCATATGTTTATCCAATAAACTTTTAAATGCCCTCAATGTTGGCGAGTTCACTACTGTAGCAGGTAGGGCATTCCACGGCCTCACTACTCTTTGCGTAAAGAACCTACCTCTGATCTCTGTCCTATATCTATTACCCCTCAGTTTAAAGTTATGTCCCCTCGTGCCAGCCATATCCATCCGCGGGAGAAGGCTCTCACTGTCCACCCTATCCAACCCCCTGATCATTTTGTATGCCTCTATTAATTCTCCTCTTAACCTTCTTCTCTCCAACGAAAACAACCTCAAGTCCATCAGCCTTTCCTCATAAGATTTTCCCTCCATACCAGGCAACATCCTGGTAAATCTCCTCTGCACCCGCTCCAAAGCCTCCACGTCCTTCCTATAATGCGGTGACCAGAACTGTACGCAATACTCCAAATGCGGCCGTACCAGAGTTCTGTACAGCTGCAACATGACCTCCCGACTCCGGAACTCAATCCCTCTACCAATAAAGGCCAACACTCCATAGGCCTTCTTCACAACCCTATCAACCTGGGTGGCAACTTTCAGGGATCTATGTACATGGACACCTAGATCCCTCTGCTCATCCACACTTTCAAGAACTTTACCATTAGCCAAATATTCCGCATTCCTGTTATTCCTTCCAAAGTGAATCACCTCACACGTCTCACATTAAACTCCATTTGCCACCTCTCAGCCCAGCTCTGCAGCTTATCTATATCCCTCTGTAACCTGCTACTTCCTTCCACACTATCGACAACACCACCGACTTTAGTATCGTCTGCAAATTTACTCACCCACCCTTCTGCGCCTTCCTCTAGGTCATTGATAAAAATGACAAACAGCAACGGCCCCAGAACAGATCCTTGTGGTACTCCACTTGTGACTGTACTCCATTCTGAACATTTCCCATCAACCACCACCCTCTGTCTTCTTTCAGCTAGCCAATTTCTGATCCACATCTCTAAATCAGCCTCAATCCCCAGCCTCCGTATTTTTTGCAATAGCCTACCGTGGGGAACCTTATCAAACGCTTTGCTGAAATCCATATACACCACATCAACTGCTCTACCCTCGTCTACCTGTTCAGTCACCTTCTCAAAGAACTCAATAAGGTTTGTGAGGCATGACCTACCCTTCACAAAGCCATGCTGACTATCCCTGATCATATTATTCCTATCTAGATGATTATAAATCTTGTCTCTTATAATCCCCTCCAAGACTTTACCCACTACAGACGTGAGGCTCACCGGTCTATAGTTGCCGGGGTTGTCTCTGCTCCCCTTTTTGAACAAAGGGACCACATTTGCTGTCCTCCAGTCCTCTGGCACTATTCCTGTAGCCAATGGTGACATAAAAATCAAAGCCAAAGGTCCAGCAATCTCTTCCCTGGCCTCCCAGAGAATCCTAGGATAAATCCCATCAGGTCCCGGGGACTAATCTATTTTCAGCCTGTCCAGAATTGCCAACACCTCTTCCCTACGTACCTCAATGCCATCTATTCTATTAGACTGGGGCTCAGCATTCTCCTCCACAACATTATCTTTTTCCTGAGTGAATACTGACGAAAAATATTCATTTAGTATTTCGCCTATCTCTTCAGACTCTATACACAATTTCCCATCCCTGTCCTTGACTGGTCCTACTCTTTCCCTAGTCATTCGCTTATTCCTGACATACCTATAGAAAGCTTTTGGGTTTTCCTTGATCCTTCCTGCCAAATACTTCTCATGTCCCCTCCTTGCTCGTCTTAGCTCTCTCTTTAGATCCTTCCTCGCTACCTTGTAACTATCCATCGCCCCAACCGAAACTTCACACCTCATCTTCACATAGGCCTCCTTCTTCCTCTTAACAAGAGATTCCACTTCTTTGGTAAACCACGGTTCCCTCGCTCGACGCCTTCCTCCCTGCCTGACCGGTACATACTTATCAAGAACACGCAGTAGCTGATCCTTGAACAAGCCCCACTTATCCAGTGTGCCCAACACTTGCAGCCTACTTCTCCACCTTATCCCCCCCAAGTCACGTCTAATGGCATCATAATTGCCCTTCCCCCAGCTATAACTCTTGCCCTGCGGTGTATACTTATCCCTTTCCATCATTAACGTAAACGTCACCGAATTGTGGTCACTGTCCCCAAAGTGCTCTCCTACCTCCAAATCCAACACCTGGCCTGGTTCATTACCCAAAACCAAATCCAACGTGGCCTCGCCTCTTGTTGGCCTGTCAACATATTGTTTCAGGAAACCCTCCTGCACACACTGTACAAAAAACGACCCATCTATTGTACTCGAACTATATCTTTTCCAGTCAATATTTGGAAAGTTAAAGTCTCCCATAATAACTACCCTGTTACTTTCGCTCATATCCAGAATCATCATCGCCATCCTTTCCTCTACATCCCTAGAACTATTAGGAGGCCTATAAAAAACTCCCAACAGGGTGACCTCTCCTTTCCTGTTTCTAACTTCAGCCCATACTACCTCGGAAGAAGAGTCCCCATCTAGCATCCTCTCCGCCACCGTAATACTGCTCTTGACTAGCAGCGCCACACCTCCCCCTCTTTTGCCTCCTTCTCTGAGCTTACTAAAACACCTAAACCCCGGAACCTGCAACATCCATTCCTGTCCCTGCTCTATCCATGTCTCCGAAATGGCCACAACATCGAAGTCCCAGGTACCAACCCATGCTGCCAGTTCCCCTACCTTGTTTCGTATACTCCTGGCATTGAAGTAGACACACTTCAAACCACCTACCTGAACACTGGCCCCCTCCTGCGACGTCAAATCTGAGCTCCTGACCTCTATACTCTCATTCTCCCTTACCCTAAAACTACAATCCAGGTTCCCATGCCCCTGCTGCATTAGTTTAAACCCCCCCAAAGAGCACTAACAAATCTCCCCCCCAGGATATTTGTGCCCCTCAGGTTCAGATGTAGACCATCCTGTCTGTAGAGGTCCCACCTTCCCCAGAAAGAGCCCCAGTTATCCAGAAATCTGAATCCCTCCCGCCTGCACCATCCCTGTAGCCACGTGTTTAAATGCTCTCTCTCCCTATTCCTCATCTCACTATCACATGGCACGGGCAACAACCCAGAGATAACAACTCTGTTTGTTCTAGTTCTGAGCTTCCATCCTAGCTCCCTGAAAGCCTGCCTGACATCCTTGTCCCCTTTCCTACCTATGTCGTTGGTGCCAATGTGGACCACGACTTGGGGCTGCTCCCCCTCCCCCCTAAGGACCCGGAAGACACGATCCGAGACATCACGTACCCTTGCACCTGGGAGGCAACATACCAAACGTGAGTCTCTCACGCTCCCACAAAATCTCCTATCTGTGCCCCTGACTATAGAGTCCCCAATTACTAATGCTCTGCTCCTCTCCCCCCTTCCCTTCTGAGCAACAGGGACAGACTCCGTGCCAGAGGCCCGTACCCCATGGCTTACCCCTGGTAAGTCCCCCCCCCCCCCCCACAAGTATCCAAAGCGGTATACCTGTTTCTCAGGGGAACGACCGCAGGGGATCCCTGCACTGACTGCTTTTTCCCAGTCCCTCTTACAGTTACCCACCTATCTCCAATCTTTGGTGTAACTAATTCCCTGAAGCTGCTATCTATGACCCCTTCTGCCTCCCGAATGATCCAAAGTTCTTCCAACTCCAGCTCCAGTTCCCTAACTCGGTCTTGGAGGAGCTGGAGATGGCAGCACTTCCTGCAGGTAAAATCAGCAGGGACACTAACTGCATCCCTCACCTCAAACATCCTGCAGGAGGAACATTGCACTCCCTTCCCTGTCATTCCTCTAACTTTCTACCAAGATCTGGCTAACAACTAAATTAAATTTTTTAAAAAATAATAATATAATAAAATATGGTACTTACCTCAGACCAATGGGTTTTATTATTAGGTTAGAGGAGGAGGGCGGGTGGGGGACACTACACGTGTAGTGTCTCGGGTTTCCTCTCCACCAGAATTTATTGGTGAGGGTCTTCCCAGACGTCCGCGGGTCGACTTCCTGTTCCCGCCTAAAAAACTAATTAAAAAAAAAAGAAAAATTCTCAGCTCCTGCTGAAATTGACTAACCAGCCAGCTCCACTCCCGCTGAAATCGACTGGCCTGCCCCTGCAAAGACAAGTGTTTTTAAAGGACAGACTTACCTCCCAGCAACCACTTCCGCACAGCTCCCGCTGAAACTGACTAACCAGCTGTTCTCACGCCGAAATCGACTGGCCTGCCCCTGCAAAGACAAGTGCTTTTAAAGTTTGACTTACCTCCCAGCAACCTCCTTCCGCAATGCTCCCGCTGAAACTGACTCACCAGCTGTTCTCACGCCGAAATCGACTGGCCTGCCCCTGCAAAGACAAGTGCTTTTAAAGGTTGACTTACCTCCCAGCAACCTCCTTCCGCAATGCTCCCGCTGAAACTGACTCACCAGCTGCTGTCACGCCGAAATCGACTAAAATAATTTTTTATTATTTTAAATAATAATCCCTTTTGCCGTTATTCTTACCAAAATGGATAACCTCACATTTGTCAACATTGTATTCCATCTGCCAGACCCTAGCCCATTCACTTAGCCTGTCCAAATCCCTCTGCAGACTTCCAGTATCCTCTGCACTTTTTGCTTTACCACTTATCTTAGTGTCGTCTGCAAACTTGGACACATTGCCCTTGGTCCCCAACTCCAAATCATCTATGTAAATTGTGAACAGTTGTGGGCCCAACACTGATCCCTGAGGGACACCACTAGCTACTGATTGCCAACCAGAGAAACACCCATTAATCCCCACTCTTTGCTTTCTATTAATTAACCAATCCTCTATCCATGCTCCTACTTTCCCCTTAATGCCATGCATCTTTATCTTATGCAACAACCTTTTGTGTGGCACTTTGTCAAAGGCTTTCTGGAAATCCAGATATACCACATCCATTGGCTCCCCGTTATCTACCGCACTGATAATGTCCTCAAAAAATTCCACTAAATTAGTTCGGCACGACCTGCCCTTTATGAACCCATGCTGCGTCTGTCCAATGGGACAATTTCCATCCAGATGCCTCGCTATTTCTTCCTTGATGATAGATTCCAGCATCTTCCCTACTACCGAAGTTAAGCTCACTAGCCTATAATTACCCACTTTCTGCCTACCTCCTTTTTTAAACAGTGGTGTCACGTTTGCTAATTTCCAATCCACCAGGACTACCCCAGAGTCTAGTGAATTTTGGTAAATTATCACTAGTGCATTTGCAATTTCCCTAGCCATCTCTTTTAGCACTCTGGGATACATTCCATCAGGGCCAGGAGACTTGTCTACCTTTAGCCCCATTAGCTTGCCCATCACTACCTCCTTGGTGATATCAATCCTCTCAAGGTCCTCACCTGTCATAGCCTTATTTCCATCAGTCACTGGCATGTTATTTGTGTCTTCCACTGTGAAGACCGACCCAAAAAACCTGTTCAGTTCCTCAGCCATTTCCTCATCTCCTATTATTAAATCTCCCTTCTCATCCTCTAAAGGACCAATATTTACCTTAGCCACTCTTTTTTGTTTTATGTATTTGTAGAAAATTTTACTATCTGTTTTTATATTCTGAGCAAGTTTACTCTCATAATCTATCTTACTCTTCTTTATAGCTTTTTTAGTAGCTTTCTGTTGCCCCCTAAAGATTTCCCAGTCCTCTAGTCTCCCACTGATCTTTGCTGCTTTGTATGTTTTTTCCTTCAATTTGATACTCTCCCTTATTTCCTTAGATATCCACGGTCGATTTTCCCTCTTTTTACCGTCCTTCCTTTTTGTTGGTATAAACCTTTGCTGGGCACTGTGAAAAATCACTTGGAAGGTTCTCCACTGTTCCTCAACTGTTTCACCAAAAAGTCTTTGCACCCAGTCTACCTTAGCTAGTTCTTCTCTCATCCCATTGTAATCTCCTTTGTTTAAGCACAAAACACTAGTGCTTGATTTTACCTTCTCACCCTCCATCTGTATTTTAAATTCCACCATATTGTGATCGCTCCTTCCGAGAGGATCCCTAACTATGAGATCCTGAATCAATCCTGTCTCATTACACAGGACCAGATCTAGGACCGCTTGTTCCCTCGTAGGTTCCATTACATACTGTTCGAGGAAACTATCGCGGATACATTCTATAAACTCCTCCTCAAGGCTGCCTTGACCGACCTGGTTAAACCAATCAACATGTAGATTAAAATCCCCCATGATAACTGCTGTACCATTTCTACATGCATCTGTTATTTCTTTGTTTATTGCCTGCCCCACCATAATGTTACTATTTGGTGGCCTATAGATTACTCCTATCAGTGACTTTTTCGCCTTACTATTCCTGATTTCCACCCAAATGGATTCAATCTTATCCTCCATAGTACCGATGTCATCCCTTACTGTTGCCCGGATGTCATCCTTAAATAACAGAGCTACACCACCTCCCTTACCATCCACTCTGTCCTTCCGAAAAGTTTGATACCCTCGGATATTTAACTCCCAGTCGTGACCATCCTTTAACCATGTTTCAGTAATGGCCACTAAATCATAGTCATTCACGATGATTTGCGCCATCAACTCATTCACCTTATTCCGAATACTACGAGCATTCAGATAAAGTACACTTATGTTGGCTTTTTTACCTCTGTTCTGAATCTTAACACCTCGATCAGTAACCTCTCCTAAGTTATATTTCCTCTTAACCTTTCTGCTAATTTTCCTTGTCGTCGAACCCATATCTTCCTCTAACAACCTGCCGCGTCGCTTACCATTAATGTTTTCACTTCCCGTTTTATTCCTTTCAGTATTCCTGGTCCTATTCACTGAGCTTCCCTCAGTCACTGTACCTTGTACATTCACCCTTTTTGATTTTTGACTATGGCTTCTCAGCCTTACACTTTCCCCCTCACTGCCTTTTATTTCTGTTCCTGTTTTACTACCTTCCAACTTCCTGCATCGGTTCCCATCCCCCTGCCACATTAGTTTAAACTCTCCCCAACAGCTCTAGCAAACACCCCCCCTCGGACATCGGTTCCAGTCCTGCCCAGGTGCAGACCTTCCGGTTTGTACTGGTCCCACCTCCCCCAGAATCGGTTCCAATGTCCCAGGAATTTGAATCCCTCCCTCTTGCACCATCTCTCGAGCCACGTATTCATCCTCTCTATCCTGACATTCCTACTCTGACTAGCTCGTGGCACTGGTAGTAATCCTGAGATTACTACCTTAGAGGTCCTACTTTTTAGTTTAACTCCTAGCTCCCTAAATTCAGCTTGTAGGACCTCGTCCCGTTTTTTACCTATATCGTTGGTGCCTATATGCACCACGACAGCTGGCTGTTCACCCTCCCCCTTTAGACTGTCCTGCAGCCGCTCCGAGACATCCTTGACCCTTGCACCAGGGAGGCAACATACCATCCTGGAGTCTCAATTGCGTCCGCAGAACCGCCTGTCTATTCCCCTTACGATTGAGTCCCCTATCACTATAGCCCTGCCATTATTCTTCCTGCCCAGCTGCACAGCAGAGCCAGCCACGGTGCCATGAACCTGGCTGCTGCTGCCTTCCCCTGGTGAGCCATCTCCCTCAACAGTATCCAAAGCGGTATATCTGTTTTGCAGGGAGATGACCGCAGAGGACACCTGCACTGCCTTCCTACTCTTGCTCTGTCTTTTGGTCACCCAGTTTCTATCTCCCTCAGTACCTTTCACCTGCGGTGTGACCAACTCGCTAAACGTGCTATCCACGAAGTCCTCAGCATCGCGGATGCTCCAAAGTGAGTCCATCCGCAGCTCCAGAGCCGTCAAGCGGTCTAACAGGAGCTGCAGCTGGACACACTTCTTGCACGTGAAGGAGCCAGGGACAGTGGACGTGTCCCTGAGCTCCCACATCGCACACGAGGAGCATGACACGGGTCTGAGATCTCCTGCCATGTCTTAAACCTTCGGTTAACTTCAACAATTTCAATTTCACACCAAAAAATTTAAATAAACAAATAAACAATGAAGAAAAAAATATATATATATACCAATGAAAAGAAACAGAAAAACAGAAACACTACTTACCAGTCACTGACCAGGGATAAAAAACACTTCCTCCCCACCCAGCTTCGAATTCCCACCTCGATTCAAATTCCCAAACTCACTCTTTGCTGTGTCTCACTCCTGGCTCTGTCTTCTCTCTGGCTCACTGGGAGAACTCCACTGGGAGAACTTAACACTGCTGTCTCACAGTGCCAGGGACCTGGGTTAACACTGCTGTCTCACAGTGCCAGGGACCCGGGTTAACACTGCTGTCTCACAGTGCCAGGGACCCGGGTTAACACTGCTGTCTCACAGTGCCAGGGACCCGGGTTAACACTGCTGTCTCACAGTGCCAGGGACCCGGGTTAACACTGCTGTCTCACAGAGCCAGGGACCCGGGTTAACACTGCTGTCTCACAGTGCCAGGGAGCTGGGTTAACACGGCTGTGTCACAGTGCCAGGGACCCGGGTTAACACTGCTGTCTCACAGTGCCAGGGACCCGGGTTAACACTGCTGCCTCACAGTGCCAGGGACCCGGGTTAACACTGCTGTCTCACAGTGCCAGGGACCCGGGTTAACACTGCTGTCTCGCAGTGCCAGGAACCCGGGTTAACACTGCTGTCTCGCAGTGCCAGGGACTCGGGTTAACACTGCTGTCTCACAGTGCCAGGGACCCGGGTTAACACTGCTGTCTCACAGTGCCAGGAACCCGGGTTAACAATGCTGTCTCGCAGCGCCAGGAACCCGGGGTAACACTGCTGTCTCACAGTGCCTGGGATCCGGGTTAACACTGCTGTCTCACAGTGCCAGGGACCCGGGTTAACACTGCTGCCTCACAGCACCAGGGACCCGGGTTAACACTGCTGCCTCACAGAACCAGGGGCCCGGGTTAACACTACTGTCTTACAGTGCCAGAGACCCGGGTTAACACTGCTGTCTCACAGTGCCAGGGACCCGGGTTAACACTGCTGTCTCAGTGCCAGGGACCTGGGTGGTTAACACAGCTGCCTCACAGTGCCAGGCACCCGGGTTAACACTGCTGTCTCACAGTGCCAGGGACCCGGGTTAACACTGCTGTCTCACAGTGCCAGGGACACGGGTTAACACTGCTGTCTCACAGTTCCAGGGACACGGGTTAACACTGCTGTCTCACAGTGCCAGGGACACGGGTTAACACTGCTGTCTCACAGCGCCAGGGACCCGGGTTAACACTGCTGTCTCACAGTGCCAGGGACACGGGTTAACACTGCTGTCTCACAGAGCCACGGACCCGGGTTAACACTGCTGTCTCACAGTGCCAGGGACCCGGGTTAACACTGCTGTCTCACAGTGCCAGGGACACGGGTTAACACTGCTGTCTCACAGTGCCAGGGAGCTGGGTTAACACTGCTGTCTCACAGTGCCAGGGACCCGGGTTAACACTGCTGTCTCACAGTGCCAGGGACCCGGGTTAACACTGCTGTCTCACAGTGCCAGGGACACGGGTTAACACTGCTGCCTCACAGTGCCAGGGACCTGGGTTAACACTGCTGTCTCACAGTGCCAGGGACCCAGGTTAACACTGCTGTCTCACAGAGCCAGGGACCAGGGTTAACAGTGCTGTCTCACAGTGCCAGGGACCCAGGTTATCACTGCTGTCTCACAGTGCCAGGGACCCGGGTTATCACTGCTGTCTCACAGTGCCAGGGACCTGGGTGGTTAACACTGCTGCCTCACAGTGCCAGGGACCCGGGTTAACACTGCTGTCTCACAGTGCCAGGGACCCGGGTTAACACTGCTGATTCACAGTGCCAGGGACCCGGGTTAACACAGCTGTCTCACAGTGCCAGGGACACGGGTTAACACTGCTGTCTCACAGTGCCAGGGACCCGGGTTAGCACTGCTGCCTCAGAGCCGGGGACCATGGTTAACACTGCTGTCTCACAGCACCAGGGACCCGGGTTAACACCGCTGTCTCACAGTGCCAGGGACCCGGGTTAACACTGCTGTCTCACAGTGCCAGGGACCCGGGTTAACACTGCTGTCTCACAGTGCCAGGGACCCGGGTTAACACTGCTGCCTCACAGTGCCAGGGACCCGGGTTAACACTGCTGTCTCACAGTGCCTGGGATCTGGGTTAACACTGCTGTCTCACAGTGCCAGGGACCAGGGTTAACACAGCTGTCTCACAGTGCCAGGGACCCGGGTTAACACTGCTGTCTCACAGTGACAGGGACCCGGGTTAACTCTGCTGTCTCACAGTGCCAGGAACCTGGGTTAACACTGCTGTCTCACAGTGCCAGTGACCCGGGTTAACACAGCTGTCTCACAGTGCCAGGGACCGGGTAAACACTGCTGTCTCACAGTGCCAGGGACCCGGGTTAACACTGCTGTCTCACAGTGCCAGGGACCCGGGTTAACGCTGCTGTCTCACAGTGCCAGGGACCCGGGTAAACACTGCTGTATCACAGTGCCAGGGACCCAGGTTAACATTGCTGTCTCACAGAGCCATGGACCTGGGTTAGCACTGCTGTCTCACAGTGCCAGGCACCCGGGTTAACACTGCTGCCTCACAGTGCCAGAGACTCAGGTTAACACTGCTGTCTCAGTGCCAGGGACCCGGGTTAACACTGCTGTCTCACAGTGCCAGGGACCCGGGTTAACACTGCTGTCTCACAGTGCCAGGGACCCGGGTTAACACTGCTGTCTCACAGTGCCAGGGACCGGGTTAACACTGCTGTCTCACAGTGCCAGGGACCCGGGTTAACACTGCTGCCTCACAGTGCCAGGGGCCCGGGTTAACACTGCTGTCTCACAGTGCCAGGGACCCGGGTTAACACTGCTGCCTCACAGTGCCAGGGACCCGGGTTAACACTGCTGTCTCACAGTGCCAGGGACCCGGGTTAACACTGCTGTCTCAGTGCCAGGGACCCGGGTTAACACTGCTGCCTCACAGTGCCAGGGACCCGGGTTAACACTGCTGTCTCACAGTGCCAGGGGCCCGGGTTAACACTGCTGTCTCACAGTGCCAGGGACCCGGGTTAACACTGCTGCCTCACAGTGCCAGGGACCCGGGTTAACACTGCTGTCTCACAGTGCCAGGGACCCTGGTTAACACTGCTGTCTCAGTGCCAGGGACCCGGGTTAACACTGCTGTCTCACAGTGCCAGGGACCCGGGTTAACACTGCTGTCTCACAGTGCCAGGGACCCGGGTTAACACTGCTGCCTCACAGTGCCAGGGACCCGGGTTAACACTGCTGTCTCACAGCGCCAGGGACCCGGGTTAACACTGCTGCCTCACAGTGCCAGGGACCCGGGTTAACACTGCTGCCTCACAGTGCCAGGGACCCGGGTTAACACTGCTGCCTCACAGCACCAGGGACCCGGGTTAACACTGCTGCCTCACAGTGCCAGGGACCCGGGTTAACACTGCTGCCTCACAGTGCCAGGGACCCGGGTTAACACTGCTGTCTCAGTGCCAGGGACCCGGGTTAACACTGCTGCCTCACAGTGCCAGGGACCCGGGTTAACACTGCTGTCTCACAGCGCCAGGGACCCGGGTTAACACTGCTGCCTCACAGTGCCAGGGACCCGGGTTAACACTGCTGCCTCACAGTGCCAGGGACCCGGGTTAACACTGCTGCCTCACAGCACCAGGGACCCGGGTTAACACTGCTGCCTCACAGTGCCAGGGACCCGGGTTAACACTGCTGCCTCACAGTGCCAGGGACCCGGGTTAACACTGCTGTCTCACAGTGCCAGGGACCCGGGTTAACACTGCTGCCTCACAGCACCAGGGACCCGGGTTAACACTGCTGTCTCACAGTGCCAGGGACCCGGGTTAACACTGCTGTCTCACAGTGCCAGGGACCCGGGTTAACACTGCTGCCTCACAGAACCAGGGGCCCGGGTTAACACTACTGTCTTACAGTGCCAGAGACCCGGGTTAACACTGCTGTCTCACAGTGCCAGGGACCCGGGTTAACACTGCTGTCTCAGTGCCAGGGACCTGGGTGGTTAACACAGCTGCCTCACAGTGCCAGGCACCCGGGTTAACACTGCTGTCTCACAGTGCCAGGGACCCGGGTTAACACTGCTGTCTCACAGTGCCAGGGACACGGGTTAACACTGCTGTCTCACAGTTCCAGGGACACGGGTTAACACTGCTGTCTCACAGTGCCAGGGACACGGGTTAACACTGCTGTCTCACAGCGCCAGGGACCCGGGTTAACACTGCTGTCTCACAGTGCCAGGGACACGGGTTAACACTGCTGTCTCACAGAGCCACGGACCCGGGTTAACACTGCTGTCTCACAGTGCCAGGGACCCGGGTTAACACTGCTGTCTCACAGTGCCAGGGACACGGGTTAACACTGCTGTCTCACAGTGCCAGGGAGCTGGGTTAACACTGCTGTCTCACAGTGCCTGGGATCCGGGTTAACACTGCTGTCTCACAGTGCCATGGACCCGGGTTAACACTGCTGTCTCACAGTGCCAGGGACCCGGGTTAACACTGCTGTCTCACAGTGCCAGGGACCCGGGTTAACACTGCTGTCTCACAGTGCCAGGTGCCCGGGTTAACACTGCTGTCTCACAGTGCCAGGGACCCGGGTTAACACTGCTGTCTCACAGTGCCAGGGACCCGGGTTAACACTGCTGCCTCACAGTGCCAGGGACCCGGGTTAACACTGCTGTCTCACAGTGCCAGGGACCCGGGTTAACACTGCTGCCTCACAGTGCCAGGGAACCGGGTTAACACTGCTGTCTCACAGTGCCTGGTATCTGGGTTAACACTGCTGTCTCACAGCGCCAGGGACCCGAGTTAACACTGCTGTCTCACAGTGCCAGGGACCCGAGTTAACACTGCTGTCTCACAGCGCCAGGGACCCGGGTTAACACTGCTGTCTCACAGTGGCAGGGACCTGGGTGGTTAACACTGCTGCCTCACAGTGCCAGGCACCCGGTTTAACACTGCTGACTCACAGTGCCAGGGACCCGGGTTAACACTGCTGTCTCACAGTGCCAGGGACCCGGGTTAACACTGCTGTCTCACAGTGCCAGGGACCCGGGTTAACACTGCTGTCTCACAGTGCCAGGGACACGGGTTAACACTGCTGCCTCACAGTGCCAGGGACCTGGGTTAACACTGCTGTCTCACAGTGCCAGGGACCCAGGTTAACACTGCTGTCTCACAGAGCCAGGGACCAGGGTTAACAGTGCTGTCTCACAGTGCCAGGGACCCAGGTTATCACTGCTGTCTCACAGTGCCAGGGACCCGGGTTATCACTGCTGTCTCACAGTGCCAGGGACCTGGGTGGTTAACACTGCTGCCTCACAGTGCCAGGGACCCGGGTTAACACTGCTGTCTCACAGTGCCAGGGACCCGGGTTAACACTGCTGATTCACAGTGCCAGGGACCCGGGTTAACACAGCTGTCTCACAGTGCCAGGGACACGGGTTAACACTGCTGTCTCACAGTGCCAGGGACCCGGGTTAGCACTGCTGCCTCAGAGCCGGGGACCATGGTTAACACTGCTGTCTCACAGCACCAGGGACCCGGGTTAACACCGCTGTCTCACAGTGCCAGGGACCCGGGTTAACACTGCTGTCTCACAGTGCCAGGGACCCGGGTTAACACTGCTGTCTCACAGTGCCAGGGACCCGGGTTAACACTGCTGCCTCACAGTGCCAGGGACCCGGGTTAACACTGCTGTCTCACAGTGCCTGGGATCTGGGTTAACACTGCTGTCTCACAGTGCCAGGGACCAGGGTTAACACAGCTGTCTCACAGTGCCAGGGACCCGGGTTAACACTGCTGTCTCACAGTGACAGGGACCCGGGTTAACTCTGCTGTCTCACAGTGCCAGGAACCTGGGTTAACACTGCTGTCTCACAGTGCCAGTGACCCGGGTTAACACAGCTGTCTCACAGTGCCAGGGACCGGGTAAACACTGCTGTCTCACAGTGCCAGGGACCCGGGTTAACACTGCTGTCTCACAGTGCCAGGGACCCGGGTTAACGCTGCTGTCTCACAGTGCCAGGGACCCGGGTAAACACTGCTGTATCACAGTGCCAGGGACCCGGGTTAACATTGCTGTCTCACAGAGCCATGGACCTGGGTTAGCACTGCTGTCTCACAGTGCCAGGCACCCGGGTTAACACTGCTGCCTCACAGTGCCAGAGACTCAGGTTAACACTGCTGTCTCAGTGCCAGGGACCCGGGTTAACACTGCTGTCTCACAGTGCCAGGGACCCGGGTTAACACTGCTGTCTCACAGTGCCAGGGACCCGGGTTAACACTGCTGTCTCACAGTGCCAGGGACCGGGTTAACACTGCTGTCTCACAGTGCCAGAGACCCGGGTTAACACTGCTGCCTCACAGTGCCAGGGGCCCGGGTTAACACTGCTGTCTCACAGTGCCAGGGACCCGGGTTAACACTGCTGCCTCACAGTGCCAGGGACCCGGGTTAACACTGCTGTCTCACAGTGCCAGGGACCCGGGTTAACACTGCTGTCTCAGTGCCAGGGACCCGGGTTAACACTGCTGTCTCACAGTGCCAGGGACCCGGGTTAACACTGCTGTCTCACAGTGCCAGGGGCCCGGGTTAACACTGCTGTCTCACAGTGCCAGGGACCCGGGTTAACACTGCTGCCTCACAGTGCCAGGGACCCGGGTTAACACTGCTGTCTCACAGTGCCAGGGACCCTGGTTAACACTGCTGTCTCAGTGCCAGGGACCCGGGTTAACACTGCTGTCTCACAGTGCCAGGGACCCGGGTTAACACTGCTGTCTCACAGTGCCAGGGACCCGGGTTAACACTGCTGCCTCACAGTGCCAGGGACCCGGGTTAACACTGCTGTCTCACAGCGCCAGGGACCCGGGTTAACACTGCTGCCTCACAGTGCCAGGGACCCGGGTTAACACTGCTGCCTCACAGTGCCAGGGACCCGGGTTAACACTGCTGTCTCACAGTGCCAGGGACCCGGGTTAACACTGCTGTCTCAGTGCCAGGGACCTGGGTGGTTAACACAGCTGCCTCACAGTGCCAGGCACACGGGTTAACACTGCTGTCTCACAGTGCCAGGGACCCGGGTTAACACTGCTGTCTCACAGTGCCAGGGACACGGGTTAACACTGCTGTCTCACAGTTCCAGGGACACGGGTTAACACTGCTGTCTCACAGTGCCAGGGACACGGGTTAACACTGCTGTCTCACAGTGCCAGGGACACGGGTTAACACTGCTGTCTCACAGCGCCAGGGACCCGGGTTAACACTGCTGTCTCACAGTGCCAGGGACACGGGTTAACACTGCTGTCTCACAGAGCCACGGACCCGGGTTAACACTGCTGTCTCACAGTGCCAGGGACCCGGGTTAACACTGCTGTCTCACAGTGCCAGGGACACGGGTTAACACTGCTGTCTCAGTGCCAGGGAGCTGGGTTAACACTGCTGTCTCACAGTGCCTGGGATCCGGGTTAACACTGCTGTCTCACAGTGCCAGGGACCCGGGTTAACACTGCTGTCTCACAGTGCCAGGGACCCGGGTTAACACTGCTGTCTCACAGTCCCAGGGACCCGGGTTAACACTGCTGTCTCACAGTGCCAGGTACCCGGGTTAACACTGCTGTCTCACAGTGCCAGGGACCCGGGTTAACACTGCTGTCTCACAGTGCCAGGGACCCGGGTTAACACTGCTGCCTCACAGTGCCAGGGACCCGGGTTAACACTGCTGTCTCACAGTGCCAGGGACCCGGGTTAACACTGCTGTCTCGCAGTGCCAGGAACCCGGGTTAACACTGCTGTCTCGCAGTGCCAGGGACTCGGGTTAACACTGCTGTCTCACAGTGCCAGGGACCTGGGTGGTTAACACTGCTGCCTCACAGTGCCAGGCAACCGGGTTAACACTGCTGACTCACAGTGCCAGGGACCCGGGTTAACACTGCTGTCTCACAGTGCCAGGGACCCGGGTTAACACTGCTGTCTCACAGTGCCAGGGACACGGGTTAACACTGCTGCCTCACAGTGCCAGGGACCTGGGTTAACACTGCTGTCTCACAGTGCCAGGGACCCAGGTTAACACTGCTGTCTCACAGAGCCAGGGACCAGGGTTAACAGTGCTGTCTCACAGTGCCAGGGACCCAGGTTATCACTGCTGTCTCGCAGTGTCAGGGACCCGGGTTAACACTGCTGCCTCCCAGTGCCAGGGACCCGGGTTAACACTGCTGGATCACAGCGCCAGGGACCCGGGTTAACACTGCTGTCTCACAGTGCCAGGGACTCGGGTTAACACTGCTGTCTCGCAGTGCCAGGGACTCGGGTTAACACTGCTGTCTCACAGTGCCAGGGACCCGGGTTAACACCGCTGTCTCGCAGTGCCAGGAACCCGGGTTAACACTGCTGTCTCGCAGCGCCAGGAACCCGGGGTGACACTGCTGCCTCACAGTGCCTGGGATCCGGGTTAACACTGCTGTCTCACAGAGCAGCGACCCGGGTGAACACTGCTGTCTCACCGTGCCAGGGACCCGGGTTAACACTGCTGTCTCACAGTGCCAAGGACCCGGGTTAACACTGCTGTCTCAAAGTGCCAGGGACCCGGGTTAACACTGCTGCCTCACAGCACCCGGGACCCGGGTTAACACTGCCGTCTCACAGTGCCTGGGATCCGGGTTAACACTGCCGTCTCACAGTGCCAGGGACCCGGGTTAACACTGCTGTCTCACAGTGCGAGGGACCTGGGTGGTTAACACTGCTGCCTCACAGTGCCAGGCACCCGGGTTAACACTGCTGCCTCACAGTGTTAGGGACCCGGGTTAACACTGCTGTCTCACAGTGCCAGGGACCCGGGTTAACACTGCAGTCTCACAGTGCCAGGGACCCGGGTTAACACTGCTGTCTCACAGTGCCAGGGACCCGGGTTAACACTGCTGTCTCACAGTGCCAGGGACACGGGTTAACACTGCTGCCTCACAGTGCCAGGGACCCGGGTTAGCACTGCTGCCTCAGAGCCGGGGACCACGGTTAACACTGCTGTCTCACAGTGCCAGGGACCCGGGTTAACACTGCTGTCTCACAGTGCCAGGGACCCGGGTTAACACTGCTGTCTCACAGCACCAGGGACCCGGGTTAACACCGCTGTCTCACAGTGCCAGGGACCCGGGTTAACACTGCTGTCTCACAGTGCCAGGGACCCGGGTTAACACTGCTGTCTCACAGTGCCAGGGACCCGGGTTAACACTGCTGCCTCACAGTGCCAGGGAACCGGGTTAACACTGCTGTCTCACAGTGCCTGGTATCTGGGTTAACACTGCTGTCTCACAGCGCCAGGGACCCGAGTTAACACTGCTGTCTCACAGTGCCAGGGACCCGAGTTAACACTGCTGTCTCACAGCGCCAGGGACTCGGGTTAACACTGCTGTCTCACAGTGCCAGGGACCTGGGTGGTTAACACTGCTGCCTCACAGTGCCAGGCACCCGGGTTAACACTGCTGACTCACAGTGCCAGGGACCCGGGTTAACACTGCTGTCTCACAGTGCCAGGGACCCGGGTTAACACTGCTGTCTCACAGTGCCAGGGACCCGGGTTAACACTGCTGTCTCACAGTGCCAGGGACACGGGTTAACACTGCTGCCTCACAGTGCCAGGGACCTGGGTGAACACTGCTGTCTCACAGTGCCAGGGACCCAGGTTAACACTGCTGTCTCACAGAGCCAGGGACCAGGGTTAACAGTGCTGTCTCACAGTGCCAGGGACCCAGGTTATCACTGCTGTCTCACAGTGTCAGGGACCCGGGTTAACACTGCTGCCTCCCAGTGCCAGGGACCGGGGTTAACACTGCTGGATCACAGCGCCAGGGACCCGGGTTAACACTGCTGTCTCACAGTGCCAGGGACTCGGGTTAACACTGCTGTCTCACAGTGCCTGGGATCCGGGTTAACACTGCTGTCTCACAGTGCCAGGGACCCGGGTTAACACTGCTGTCTCACAGTGCCAGGGACCTGGGTGGTTAACATTGCTGCCTCACAGTGCCAGGCACCCGGGTTAACACTGCTGCCTCACAGTGTCAGGGACCCGGGTTAACACTGCTGTCTCACAGTGCCAGGGACCCTGGTTAACACTGCTGTCTCACAGTGCCAGGGACCCGGGTTAACAATGCTGCCTCACAGTGCCAGGGACCCGGGTTAACACTGCTGCCTCACAGTGCCAGGGACCCGGGTTAACACTGCTGTCTCACAGTGCCAGGGACCCGGGTTAACACTGCTGATTCACAGTGCCAGGGACCCGGGTTAACACTGCTGTCTCACAGTGCCAGGGACACGGGTTAACACTGCTGTCTCACAGTGCCAGGGACCCGGGTTAGCACTGCTGCCTCAGAGCCGGGGACCACGGTTAACACTGCTGTCTCACAGCACCAGGGACCCGGGTTAACACCGCTGTCTCACAGTGCCAGGGACCCGGGTTAACACTGCTGTCTCACAGTGCCAGGGACCCGGGTTAACACTGCTGTCTCACAGTGCCAGGGACCCGGGTTAACACTGCTGTCTCAGTGCCAGGGACCCGGGTTAACACTGCTGTCTCACAGTGCCAGGGACCCGGGTTAACACTGCTGCCTCACAGTGCCAGGGGCCCGGGTTAACACTGCAGTCTCACAGTGCCAGGGACCCGGGTTAACACTGCTGCCTCACAGTGCCAGGGACCCGGGTTAACACTGCTGTCTCACAGTGCCAGGGACCCGGGTTAACACTGCTGTCTCAGTGCCAGGGACCCGGGTTAACACTGCTGTCTCACAGTGCCAGGGACCCGGGTTAACACTGCTGTCTCACAGTGCCAGGGACCCGGGTTAACACTGCTGCCTCACAGTGCCAGGGACCCGGGTTAACACTGCTGTCTCACAGCACCAGGGACCCGGGTTAACACTGCTGCCTCACAGTGCCAGGGACCCGGGTTAACACTGCTGCCTCACAGTGCCAGGGACCCGGGTTAACACTGCTGTCTCACAGCGCCAGGGACCCGGGTTAACACTGCTGCCTCACAGTGCCAGGGACCCGGGTTAACACTGCTGTCTCACAGTGCCAGGGACCCGGGTTAACACTGCTGCCTCACAGTGCCTGGGACACGGGTTTGCACTGCTGTCTCACAGTGCCAGGGACCCGGGTTAACACTGCTGTCTCACAGTGCCAGGGACCCGGGTTAACACTGCTGTCTCACAGCGACATGGACCCGGGTTAACACTGCTGTCTCACAGTCCCAGGGACCCGGGTTAACACTGCTGTCTCACAGTGCCAGGGACCCGGGTTAACACTGCTGCCTCACAGCGCCAGGGACCCGGGTTAACACTGCTGTCTCACAGTGCCAGGGACTCGGGTTAACACTGCTGTCTCACAGTGCCAGGGACCCGGGTTAACACCGCTGTCTCGCAGTGCCAGGAACCCGGGTTAACACTGCTGTCTCGCAGCGCCAGGAACCCGGGGTAACACTGCTGCCTCACAGTGCCTGGGATCCGGGTTAACACTGCTGTCTCACAGTGCAGCGACCCGGGTGAACACTGCTGTCTCACCGTGCCAGGGACCCGGGTTAACACTGCTGTCTCACAGTGCCAAGGACCCGGGTTAACACTGCTGTCTCACAGTGCCAGGGACCCGGGTTAACACTGCTGCCTCACAGCACCCGGGACCCGGGTTAACACTGCCGTCTCACAGTGCCTGGGATCCGGGTTAACACTGCCGTCTCACAGTGCCAGGGACCCGGGTTAACACTGCTGTCTCACAGTGCGAGGGACCTGGGTGGTTAACACTGCTGCCTCACAGTGCCAGGCACCCGGGTTAACACTGCTGCCTCACAGTGTTAGGGACCCGGGTTAACACTGCTGTCTCACAGTGCCAGGGACCCGGGTTAACACTGCAGTCTCACAGTGCCAGGGACCCGGGTTAACACTGCTGTCTCACAGTGCCAGGGACCCGGGTTAACACTGCTGTCTCACAGTGCCAGGGACACGGGTTAACACTGCTGCCTCACAGTGCCAGGGACCCGGGTTAGCACTGCTGCCTCAGAGCCGGGGACCACGGTTAACACTGCTGTCTCACAGTGCCAGGGACCCGGGTTAACACTGCTGTCTCACAGTGCCAGGGACCCGGGTTAACACTGCTGTCTCACAGCACCAGGGACCCGGGTTAACACCGCTGTCTCACAGTGCCAGGGACCCGGGTTAACACTGCTGTCTCACAGTGCCAGGGACCCGGGTTAACACTGCTGTCTCACAGTGCCAGGGACCCGGGTTAACACTGCTGCCTCACAGTGCCAGGGAACCGGGTTAACACTGCTGTCTCACAGTGCCTGGTATCTGGGTTAACACTGCTGTCTCACAGCGCCAGGGACCCGAGTTAACACTGCTGTCTCACAGTGCCAGGGACCCGAGTTAACACTGCTGTCTCACAGCGCCAGGGACTCGGGTTAACACTGCTGTCTCACAGTGCCAGGGACCTGGGTGGTTAACACTGCTGCCTCACAGTGCCAGGCACCCGGGTTAACACTGCTGACTCACAGTGCCAGGGACCCGGGTTAACACTGCTGTCTCACAGTGCCAGGGACCCGGGTTAACACTGCTGTCTCACAGTGCCAGGGACCCGGGTTAACACTGCTGTCTCACAGTGCCAGGGACACGGGTTAACACTGCTGCCTCACAGTGCCAGGGACCTGGGTGAACACTGCTGTCTCACAGTGCCAGGGACCCAGGTTAACACTGCTGTCTCACAGAGCCAGGGACCAGGGTTAACAGTGCTGTCTCACAGTGCCAGGGACCCAGGTTATCACTGCTGTCTCACAGTGTCAGGGACCCGGGTTAACACTGCTGCCTCCCAGTGCCAGGGACCGGGGTTAACACTGCTGGATCACAGCGCCAGGGACCCGGGTTAACACTGCTGTCTCACAGTGCCAGGGACTCGGGTTAACACTGCTGTCTCACAGTGCCTGGGATCCGGGTTAACACTGCTGTCTCACAGTGCCAGGGACCCGGGTTAACACTGCTGTCTCACAGTGCCAGGGACCTGGGTGGTTAACATTGCTGCCTCACAGTGCCAGGCACCCGGGTTAACACTGCTGCCTCACAGTGTCAGGGACCCGGGTTAACACTGCTGTCTCACAGTGCCAGGGACCTGGGTTAACACTGCTGTCTCACAGTGCCAGGGACCCGGGTTAACACTGCTGTCTCAGTGCCAGGGACCCGGGTTAACACTGCTGTCTCACAGTGCCAGGGACCCGGGTTAACACTGCTGCCTCACAGTGCCAGGGGCCCGGGTTAACACTGCAGTCTCACAGTGCCAGGGACCCGGGTTAACACTGCTGCCTCACAGTGCCAGGGACCCGGGTTAACACTGCTGTCTCAGTGCCAGGGACCCGGGTTAACACTGCTGTCTCACAGTGCCAGGGACCCGGGTTAACACTGCTGTCTCACAGTGCCAGGGACCCGGGTTAACACTGCTGCCTCACAGTGCCAGGGACCCGGGTTAACACTGCTGTCTCACAGCGCCAGGGACCCGGGTTAACACTGCTGCCTCACAGTGCCAGGGACCCGGGTTAACACTGCTGCCTCACAGTGCCAGGGACCCGGGTTAACACTGCTGTCTCACAGCGCCAGGGACCCGGGTTAACACTGCTGCCTCACAGTGCCAGGGACCCGGGTTAACACTGCTGTCTCACAGTGCCAGGGACCCGGGTTAACACTGCTGCCTCACAGTGCCTGGGACACGGGTTAGCACTGCTGTCTCACAGTGCCAGGGACCCGGGTTAACACTGCTGTCTCACAGTGCCAGGGACCCGGGTTAACACTGCTGTCTCACAGCGACATGGACCCGGGTTAACACTGCTGTCTCACAGTGCCAGGGACCCGGGTTAACACTGCTGTCTCACAGTGCCAGGGACCCGGGTTAACACTGCTGCCTCACAGCGCCAGGGACCCGGGTTAACACTGCTGTCTCACAGAGCCAGGGACCCGGGTTAACACTGCTGTCTCACAGTGCCAGGGACCCGGGTTAACACTGCTGTCTCACAGCGCCAGGGAGCCGGGTTAACACTGCTGTCTCACAGAGCCAGGGACCCGGGTTAACACTGCTGACTCACAGTGCCAGGGACCCGGGTTAACACTGCTGTCTCACAGTGCCAGGGACCCGGGTTAACACTGCTGTCTCACAGTGCCAGGGACCCGGGTTAACACTGCTGTCTCACATTGCCAGGGACCCGGGTTAACACTGCTGTCTCACAGTGCCAGGTACCCGGGTTAACACTGCTGTCTCACAGTGCCAGGGACCCGGGTTAACACAGCTGTCTCACAGTGCCAGGGACCAGGGATAACACTCCTGTCTCACAGTGCCAGGGAGCCGGGTTAGCACTGCTGTCTCACAGCGCCATGGACCCGGGTTAACACTGCTGTCTCACAGTGCCAGGGACCCGGGTTAACACTGCTGTCTCGCAGTGCCAGGGACCCGGGTTAACACTGCTGTCTCGCAGTGCCAGGAACCCGGGTTAACACTGCTGTCTCACAGTGCCAGGGACCCGGGTTAACACTGCTGTCTCACAGTGCCAGGTACCCGGGTTAACACTGCTGTCTCACAGTGCCAGGGACCTGGGTTAGCACTGCTGTCTCACAGTGCCAGGGACCCGGGTTAACACTGCTGTCCCACAGTACCAAGGTCCCGGGTTAACACTGCTGCCGCACAGTGTCAGGGACCCGGGTTAACACTGCTGTCTCACAGTGCCAGGGACCCGGGTTAACACTGCTGTCTCACAGTGTCAGGGACCCGGGTTAACATTGCTGTCTCACAGTGCCAGGGACACGGGTTAACACTGCTGCCTCACAGTGCCAGGGACCCGGGTTAGCACTGCTGCCTCACAGAGCCGGGGACCACGGTTATCACTGCTGTCTCACAGCACCAGGGACCCGGGTTAACATTGCTGCCTCACAGTGCCAGGGACCCGGGTTAACACTGCTGTCTCACAGTGCCAGGCACCCGGGTTAACACTGCTGTCTCACAGTGCCAGTGACCCGGGTTAACACTGCTGTATCACAGTGCCAGGGACCTGGGTTAGCACTGCTGTCTCACAGTGCCAGGGACCCGGGTTAACACTGCTGTCCCACAGTACCAAGGTCCCGGGTTAACACCGCTGCCGCACAGTGTCAGGGACCCGGGTTAACACTGCTGTCTCACAGTGCCAGGGACCCGGGTTAACACTGCCATCTCACAGTGCCAGGGACCCGGGTTAACACTGCTGTCTCACAGTGCCAGGGACCCGGGTTAACACTGCTGCCTCACAGTGCCAGGGACCCGGGTTAACACTGCTGTCTCACAGCACCAGGGACCCGGGTTAACATTGCTGCCTCACAGTGCCAGGGACCCGGGTTAACACTGCTGTCTCACAGTGCCAGGCACCCGGGTTAACACTGCTGTCTCACAGTGCCAGTGACCCGGGTTAACACTGCTGTATCACAGTGCCAGGGACCTGGGTTAGCACTGCTGTCTCACAGTGCCAGGGACCCGGGTTAACACTGCTGTCCCACAGTACCAAGGTCCCGGGTTAACACCGCTGCCGCACAGTGTCAGGGACCCGGGTTAACACTGCTGTCTCACAGTGCCAGGGACCCGGGTTAACACTGCCATCTCACAGTGCCAGGGACCCGGGTTAACACTGCTGTCTCACAGTGCCAGGGACCCGGGTTAACACTGCTGCCTCACAGTGCCAGGGACCCGGGTTAACACTGCTGTCTCACAGCGCCAGGGACCCGGGTTAACACTGCTGCCTCACAGTGCCAGGGACCCGGGTTAACACTGCTGTCTCACAGTGCCAGGGACCCGGGTTAACACTGCTGCCTCACAGTGCCTGGGACACGGGTTAGCACTGCTGTCTCACAGTGCCAGGGACCCGGGTTAACACTGCTGTCTCACAGTGCCAGGGACCCGGGTTAACACTGCTGTCTCACAGCGACATGGACCCGGGTTAACACTGCTGTCTCACAGTGCCAGGGACCCGGGTTAACACTGCTGTCTCACAGTGCCAGGGACCCGGGTTAACACTGCTGCCTCACAGCGCCAGGGACCCGGGTTAACACTGCTGTCTCACAGAGCCAGGGACCCGGGTTAACACTGCTGTCTCACAGTGCCAGGGACCCGGGTTAACACTGCTGTCTCACAGCGCCAGGGAGCCGGGTTAACACTGCTGTCTCACAGAGCCAGGGACCCGGGTTAACACTGCTGACTCACAGTGCCAGGGACCCGGGTTAACACTGCTGTCTCACAGTGCCAGGGACCCGGGTTAACACTGCTGTCTCACAGTGCCAGGGACCCGGGTTAACACTGCTGTCTCACATTGCCAGGGACCCGGGTTAACACTGCTGTCTCACAGTGCCAGGTACCCGGGTTAACACTGCTGTCTCACAGTGCCAGGGACCCGGGTTAACACAGCTGTCTCACAGTGCCAGGGACCAGGGATAACACTCCTGTCTCACAGTGCCAGGGAGCCGGGTTAGCACTGCTGTCTCACAGCGCCATGGACCCGGGTTAACACTGCTGTCTCACAGTGCCAGGGACCCGGGTTAACACTGCTGTCTCGCAGTGCCAGGGACCCGGGTTAACACTGCTGTCTCGCAGTGCCAGGAACCCGGGTTAACACTGCTGTCTCACAGTGCCAGGGACCCGGGTTAACACTGCTGTCTCACAGTGCCAGGTACCCGGGTTAACACTGCTGTCTCACAGTGCCAGGTACCCGGGTTAACACTGCTGTCTCACAGTGCCAGGGACCTGGGTTAGCACTGCTGTCTCACAGTGCCAGGGACCCGGGTTAACACTGCTGTCCCACAGTACCAAGGTCCCGGGTTAACACTGCTGCCGCACAGTGTCAGGGACCCGGGTTAACACTGCTGTCTCACAGTGCCAGGGACCCGGGTTAACACTGCTGTCTCACAGTGTCAGGGACCCGGGTTAACATTGCTGTCTCACAGTGCCAGGGACACGGGTTAACACTGCTGCCTCACAGTGCCAGGGACCCGGGTTAGCACTGCTGCCTCACAGAGCCGGGGACCACGGTTATCACTGCTGTCTCACAGCACCAGGGACCCGGGTTAACATTGCTGCCTCACAGTGCCAGGGACCCGGGTTAACACTGCTGTCTCACAGTGCCAGGCACCCGGGTTAACACTGCTGTCTCACAGTGCCAGTGACCCGGGTTAATACTGCTGTATCACAGTGCCAGGGACCTGGGTTAGCACTGCTGTCTCACAGTGCCAGGGACCCGGGTTAACACTGCTGTCCCACAGTACCAAGGTCCCGGGTTAACACCGCTGCCGCACAGTGTCAGGGACCCGGGTTAACACTGCTGTCTCACAGTGCCAGGGACCCGGGTTAACACTGCCATCTCACAGTGCCAGGGACCCGGGTTAACACTGCTGTCTCACAGTGCCAGGGACCCGGGTTAACACTGCTGCCTCACAGTGCCAGGGACCCGGGTTAACACTGCTGTCTCACAGCACCAGGGACCCGGGTTAACATTGCTGCCTCACAGTGCCAGGGACCCGGGTTAACACTGCTGTCTCACAGTGCCAGGCACCCGGGTTAACACTGCTGTCTCACAGTGCCAGTGACCCGGGTTAACACTGCTGTATCACAGTGCCAGGGACCTGGGTTAGCACTGCTGTCTCACAGTGCCAGGGACCCGGGTTAACACTGCTGTCCCACAGTACCAAGGTCCCGGGTTAACACCGCTGCCGCACAGTGTCAGGGACCCGGGTTAACACTGCTGTCTCACAGTGCCAGGGACCCGGGTTAACACTGCCATCTCACAGTGCCAGGGACCCGGGTTAACACTGCTGTCTCACAGTGCCAGGGACCCGGGTTAACACTGCTGCCTCACAGTGCCAGGGACCCGGGTTAACACTGCTGTCTCACAGCGCCAGGGACCCGGGTTAACACTGCTGCCTCACAGTGCCAGGGACCCGGGTTAACACTGCTGTCTCACAGTGCCAGGGACCCGGGTTAACACTGCTGCCTCACAGTGCCTGGGACACGGGTTAGCACTGCTGTCTCACAGTGCCAGGGACCCGGGTTAACACTGCTGTCTCACAGTGCCAGGGACCCGGGTTAACACTGCTGTCTCACAGCGACATGGACCCGGGTTAACACTGCTGTCTCACAGTGCCAGGGACCCGGGTTAACACTGCTGTCTCACAGTGCCAGGGACCCGGGTTAACACTGCTGCCTCACAGCGCCAGGGACCCGGGTTAACACTGCTGTCTCACAGAGCCAGGGACCCGGGTTAACACTGCTGTCTCACAGTGCCAGGGACCCGGGTTAACACTGCTGTCTCACAGCGCCAGGGAGCCGGGTTAACACTGCTGTCTCACAGAGCCAGGGACCCGGGTTAACACTGCTGACTCACAGTGCCAGGGACCCGGGTTAACACTGCTGTCTCACAGTGCCAGGGACCCGGGTTAACACTGCTGTCTCACAGTGCCAGGGACCCGGGTTAACACTGCTGTCTCACATTGCCAGGGACCCGGGTTAACACTGCTGTCTCACAGTGCCAGGTACCCGGGTTAACACTGCTGTCTCACAGTGCCAGGGACCCGGGTTAACACAGCTGTCTCACAGTGCCAGGGACCAGGGATAACACTCCTGTCTCACAGTGCCAGGGAGCCGGGTTAGCACTGCTGTCTCACAGCGCCATGGACCCGGGTTAACACTGCTGTCTCACAGTGCCAGGGACCCGGGTTAACACTGCTGTCTCGCAGTGCCAGGGACCCGGGTTAACACTGCTGTCTCGCAGTGCCAGGAACCCGGGTTAACACTGCTGTCTCACAGTGCCAGGGACCCGGGTTAACACTGCTGTCTCACAGTGCCAGGTACCCGGGTTAACACTGCTGTCTCACAGTGCCAGGTACCCGGGTTAACACTGCTGTCTCACAGTGCCAGGGACCTGGGTTAGCACTGCTGTCTCACAGTGCCAGGGACCCGGGTTAACACTGCTGTCCCACAGTACCAAGGTCCCGGGTTAACACTGCTGCCGCACAGTGTCAGGGACCCGGGTTAACACTGCTGTCTCACAGTGCCAGGGACCCGGGTTAACACTGCTGTCTCACAGTGTCAGGGACCCGGGTTAACATTGCTGTCTCACAGTGCCAGGGACACGGGTTAACACTGCTGCCTCACAGTGCCAGGGACCCGGGTTAGCACTGCTGCCTCACAGAGCCGGGGACCACGGTTATCACTGCTGTCTCACAGCACCAGGGACCCGGGTTAACATTGCTGCCTCACAGTGCCAGGGACCCGGGTTAACACTGCTGTCTCACAGTGCCAGGCACCCGGGTTAACACTGCTGTCTCACAGTGCCAGTGACCCGGGTTAATACTGCTGTATCACAGTGCCAGGGACCTGGGTTAGCACTGCTGTCTCACAGTGCCAGGGACCCGGGTTAACACTGCTGTCCCACAGTACCAAGGTCCCGGGTTAACACCGCTGCCGCACAGTGTCAGGGACCCGGGTTAACACTGCTGTCTCACAGTGCCAGGGACCCGGGTTAACACTGCCATCTCACAGTGCCAGGGACCCGGGTTAACACTGCTGTCTCACAGTGCCAGGGATACGGGTTAACACTGCTGCCTCACAGTGCCAGGGACCCGGGTTAGCACTGCTGCCTCAAAGAGCCGGTGACCACGGTTAACACTGCTGTCTCACAGCACCAGGGACCCGGGTTAACATTGCTGCCTCACAGTGCCAGGGACCCGGGTTAACACTGCTGTCTCACAGTGCCTGGGATCTGGGTTAACACTGCTGTCTCACAGTGCCAGGGACCCGGGTTAACACTGCTGTCTCACAGTGCCAGGGACCTGGGTTAACACTGCTGTCTCACAGTGCCAGGGACCCGGGTTAACGCTGCTGTCTCACAGTGCCAGGGACCCGGGTTAACACTGCTGTCTCACAGTGCCAGGTATCCGGGTAAACACTGCTGTCTCACAGTGCCAGGGACCCGGGTTAACATTGCTGTCTCACAGAGCCATGGACCTGGGTTCGCACTGCTGTCTCACAGTGCCTGAGACCCAGGTTAACACTGCTGTCTCACAGTGCCAGGGACCCGGGTTAACACTGCTGCCTCACAGTGCCAGGGACCCGGGTTAACACTGCTGTCTCACAGTGCCAGAGACTCAGGTTAACACTGGTGTCTCAGTGCCAGGGACCCGGGTTAACACTGCTGTCTCACAGTGCCAGGGACCTGGGTTAACACTGCTGCCTCACAGTGCCAGGGACACGGATTAACACTGCTGTCTCACAGTGCCAGGGACCCGGGTTAACATTGCTGTCTCACAGAGCCATGGACCTGGGTTAGCACTGCTGTCTCACAGTGCCTGAGACACAGGTTAACACTGCTGCCTCACAGTGCCAGGGACCTGCGTTCGCACTGCTGTCTCACAGTGCCAGAGACTCAGGTTAACACTGCTGTCTCACAGTGCCAGGGACCCGGGTTAACACTGCTGTCTCACAGTGTCAGGGACCCGGGTTAACACTGCTGCCTCACAGTGCCAGGGACCCGGGTTAACACTGCTGTCTCACAGTGCCAGGGACCCGGGTTAACACTGCTGTCTCAGTGCCAGGGACCCGGGTTAACACTGCTGTCTCACAGTGCCTGGGATCCGGGTTAACACTGCTGTCTCACAGCGCCAGGGACCCGGGTTAACACTGCTGCCTCACAGCGCCAGGGACCCGGGTTAACACTGCTGTCTCACAGCGCCAGGGACCCGGGTTAACACTGCTGTCTCACAGAGAAAGGGACCCGGGTTAACACTGCTGTCTCACAGTGCCAGGGACCCGGGTTAACACTGCTGTCTCACAGTGCCAGGGACCCGGGTTAACACTGCTGTCTCACAGTGCCAGGGACCCGGGTTAACACAGCTGTCTCACAGTGCCAGGGACCCGGGTTAACACAGCTGTCTCACAGTGCCAGGGACCCGGGTTAACACTGCTGTCTCACAGTGCCAGGGACCCGGGTTAACACTGCTGTCTGACAGTGCCAGGGACCCGGGTTAACACAGCTGTCTCACAGTGCCAGGGACCCGGGTTAACACTGCTGCCTCACAGCGCCAGGGACCCGGGTTAACACTGCTGTCTCACAGCGCCAGGGACCCGGGTTAACACTGCTGCCTCACAGCTCCAGGGACCCGGGTTAACACTGCTGTCTCACAGTGCCAGGGATCCGGGTTAACACTGCTGTATCACAGTGCCAGGGACCTGGGTTAGCACTGCTGTCTCACAGTGCCAGGGACCCGGGTTAACACTGCTGTCCCACAGTACCAAGGTCCCGGGTTAACACCGCTGCCGCACAGTGTCAGGGACCCGGGTTAACACTGCTGTCTCACAGTGCCAGGGACCCGGGTTAACACTGCCATCTCACAGTGCCAGGGACCCGGGTTAACACTGCTGTCTCACAGTGCCAGGGATACGGGTTAACACTGCTGCCTCACAGTGCCAGGGACCCGGGTTAGCACTGCTGCCTCAAAGAGCCGGTGACCACGGTTAACACTGCTGTCTCACAGCACCAGGGACCCGGGTTAACATTGCTGCCTCACAGTGCCAGGGACCCGGGTTAACACTGCTGTCTCACAGTGCCTGGGATCTGGGTTAACACTGCTGTCTCACAGTGCCAGGGACCCGGGTTAACACTGCTGTCTCACAGTGCCAGGGACCTGGGTTAACACTGCTGTCTCACAGTGCCAGGGACCCGGGTTAACGCTGCTGTCTCACAGTGCCAGGGACCCGGGTTAACACTGCTGTCTCACAGTGCCAGGTATCCGGGTTAACACTGCTGTCTCACAGTGCCAGGTACCCGGGTTAACACTGCTGTCTCACAGTGCCAGGGACCCGGGTTAACACAGCTGTCTCACAGTGCCAGGGACCAGGGATAACACTCCTGTCTCACAGTGCCAGGGAGCCGGGTTAGCACTGCTGTCTCACAGCGCCATGGACCCGGGTTAACACTGCTGTCTCACAGTGCCAGGGACCCGGGTTAACACTGCTGTCTCGCAGTGCCAGGGACCCGGGTTAACACTGCTGTCTCGCAGTGCCAGGAACCCGGGTTAACACTGCTGTCTCACAGTGCCAGGGACCCGGGTTAACACTGCTGTCTCACAGTGCCAGGTACCCGGGTTAACACTGCTGTCTCACAGTGCCAGGGACCTGGGTTAGCACTGCTGTCTCACAGTGCCAGGGACCCGGGTTAACACTGCTGTCCCACAGTACCAAGGTCCCGGGTTAACACTGCTGCCGCACAGTGTCAGGGACCCGGGTTAACACTGCTGTCTCACTGTGCCAGGGACCCGGGTTAACACTGCTGTCTCACAGTGTCAGGGACCCGGGTTAACATTGCTGTCTCACAGTGCCAGGGACACGGGTTAACACTGCTGCCTCACAGTGCCAGGGACCCGGGTTAGCACTGCTGCATCACAGAGCCGGGGACCACGGTTATCACTGCTGTCTCACAGCACCAGGGACCCGGGTTAACATTGCTGCCTCACAGTGCCAGGGACCCGGGTTAACACTGCTGTCTCACAGTGCCAGGCACCCGGGTTAACACTGCTGTCTCACAGTGCCAGTGACCCGGGTTAACACTGCTGTATCACAGTGCCAGGGACCTGGGTTAGCACTGCTGTCTCACAGTGCCAGGGACTCGGGTTAACACTGCTGTCCCACAGTACCAAGGTCCCGGGTTAACACCGCTGCCGCACAGTGTCAGGGACCCGGGTTAACACTGCTGTCTCACAGTGCCAGGGACCCGGGTTAACACTGCCATCTCACAGTGCCAGGGACCCGGGTTAACACTGCTGTCTCACAGTGCCAGGGACCCGGGTTAACACTGCTGCCTCACAGTGCCAGGGACCCGGGTTAACACTGCTGTCTCACAGCGCCAGGGACCCGGGTTAACACTGCTGCCTCACAGTGCCAGGGACCCGGGTTAACACTGCTGTCTCACAGTGCCAGGGACCCGGGTTAACACTGCTGCCTCACAGTGCCTGGGACACGGGTTAGCACTGCTGTCTCACAGTGCCAGGGACCCGGGTTAACACTGCTGTCTCACAGTGCCAGGGACCCGGGTTAACACTGCTGTCTCACAGCGACATGGACCCGGGTTAACACTGCTGTCTCACAGTGCCAGGGACCCGGGTTAACACTGCTGTCTCACAGTGCCAGGGACCCGGGTTAACACTGCTGCCTCACAGCGCCAGGGACCCGGGTTAACACTGCTGTCTCACAGAGCCAGGGACCCGGGTTAACACTGCTGTCTCACAGTGCCAGGGACCCGGGTTAACACTGCTGTCTCACAGCGCCAGGGAGCCGGGTTAACACTGCTGTCTCACAGAGCCAGGGACCCGGGTTAACACTGCTGACTCACAGTGCCAGGGACCCGGGTTAACACTGCTGTCTCACAGTGCCAGGGACCCGGGTTAACACTGCTGTCTCACAGTGCCAGGGACCCGGGTTAACACTGCTGTCTCACATTGCCAGGGACCCGGGTTAACACTGCTGTCTCACAGTGCCAGGTACCCGCGTTAACACTGCTGTCTCACAGTGCCAGGGACCCGGGTTAACACAGCTGTCTCACAGTGCCAGGGACCAGGGATAACACTCCTGTCTCACAGTGCCAGGGAGCCGGGTTAGCACTGCTGTCTCACAGCGCCATGGACCCGGGTTAACACTGCTGTCTCACAGTGCCAGGGACCCGGGTTAACACTGCTGTCTCGCAGTGCCAGGGACCCGGGTTAACACTGCTGTCTCGCAGTGCCAGGAACCCGGGTTAACACTGCTGTCTCACAGTGCCAGGGACCCGGGTTAACACTGCTGTCTCAGTGCCAGGTACCCGGGTTAACACTGCTGTCTCACAGTGCCAGGGACCTGGGTTAGCACTGCTGTCTCACAGTGCCAGGGACCCGGGTTAACACTGCTGTCCCACAGTACCAAGGTCCCGGGTTAACACTGCTGCCGCACAGTGTCAGGGACCCGGGTTAACACTGCTGTCTCACAGTGCCAGGGACCCGGGTTAACACTGCTGTCTCACAGTGTCAGGGACCCGGGTTAACATTGCTGTCTCACAGTGCCAGGGACACGGGTTAACACTGCTGCCTCACAGTGCCAGGGACCCGGGTTAGCACTGCTGCCTCACAGAGCCGGGGACCACGGTTATCACTGCTGTCTCACAGCACCAGGGACCCGGGTTAACACTGCTGTCTCAGTGCCAGGGACCCGGGTTAACACTGCTGTCTCACAGTGCCAGGGTCCCGGGTTAACACTGCTGCCTCACAGTGCCAGGGACCTGCGTTCGCACTGCTGTCTCACAGTGCCAGGGACCCGGGTTAACACTGCTGTCTCACAGTGTCAGGGACCCGGGTTAACACTGCTGTCTCACAGCGCCAGAGACTCAGGTTAACACTGCTGTCTCACAGTGTCAGGGACCCGGGTTAACACTGCTGTCTCACAGTGCCAGGGACCCGGGTTAACACTGCTGTCTCACAGTGCCAGGGACCCGGGTTAACACTGCTGTCTCAGTGCCAGGGACCCGGGTTAACACTGCTGTCTCACAGTGTCAGGGACCCGGGTTAACACTGCTGTCTCACAGTGCCAGGGACCCGGGTTAACACTGCTGTCTCACAGTGCCAGGGACCCGGGTTAACACTGCTGTCTCACAGTGCCAGGGACCCGGGTTAACACTGCTGTCTCACAGTGCCTGGGATCCGGGTTAACACTGCTGTCTCACAGCGCCAGGGACCCGGGTTAACACTGCTGCCTCACAGCGCCAGGGACCCGGGTTAACACTGCTGTCTCACAGCGCCAGGGACCCGGGTTAACACTGCTGTCTCACAGAGAAAGGGACCCGGGTTAACACTGCTGTCTCACAGTGCCAGGGACCCGGGTTAACACTGCTGTCTCACAGTGCCAGGGACCCGGGTTAACACTGCTGTCTCACAGTGCCAGGGACCCGGGTTAACACAGCTGTCTCACAGTGCCAGGGACCCGGGTTAACACAGCTGTCTCACAGTGCCAGGGACCCGGGTTAACACTGCTGTCTCACAGTGCCAGGGACCCGGGTTAACACTGCTGTCTGACAGTGCCAGGGACCCGGGTTAACACAGCTGTCTCACAGTGCCAGGGACCCGGGTTAACACTGCTGCCTCACAGCGCCAGGGACCCGGGTTAACACTGCTGTCTCACAGCGCCAGGGACCCGGGTTAACACTGCTGCCTCACAGCGCCAGGGACCCGGGTTAACACTGCTGTCTCACAGTGCCAGGGATCCGGGTTAACACTGCTGTATCACAGTGCCAGGGACCTGGGTTAGCACTGCTGTCTCACAGTGCCAGGGACCCGGGTTAACACTGCTGTCCCACAGTACCAAGGTCCCGGGTTAACACCGCTGCCGCACAGTGTCAGGGACCCGGGTTAACACTGCTGTCTCACAGTGCCAGGGACCCGGGTTAACACTGCCATCTCACAGTGCCAGGGACCCGGGTTAACACTGCTGTCTCACAGTGCCAGGGATACGGGTTAACACTGCTGCCTCACAGTGCCAGGGACCCGGGTTAGCACTGCTGCCTCAAAGAGCCGGTGACCACGGTTAACACTGCTGTCTCACAGCACCAGGGACCCGGGTTAACATTGCTGCCTCACAGTGCCAGGGACCCGGGTTAACACTGCTGTCTCACAGTGCCTGGGATCTGGGTTAACACTGCTGTCTCACAGTGCCAGGGACCCGGGTTAACACTGCTGTCTCACAGTGCCAGGGACCTGGGTTAACACTGCTGTCTCACAGTGCCAGGGACCCGGGTTAACGCTGCTGTCTCACAGTGCCAGGGACCCGGGTTAACACTGCTGTCTCACAGTGCCAGGTATCCGGGTAAACACTGCTGTCTCACAGTGCCAGGGACCCGGGTTAACATTGCTGTCTCACAGAGCCATGGACCTGGGTTCGCACTGCTGTCTCACAGTGCCTGAGACCCAGGTTAACACTGCTGTCTCACAGTGCCAGGGACCCGGGTTAACACTGCTGCCTCACAGTGCCAGGGACCCGGGTTAACACTGCTGTCTCACAGTGCCAGAGACTCAGGTTAACACTGCTGTCCCAGTGCCAGGGACCCGGGTTAACACTGCTGTCTCACAGTGCCAGGGACCTGGGTTAACACTGCTGCCTCACAATGCCAGGGACACGGATTAACACTGCTGTCTCACAGTGCCAGGGACCCGGGTTAACATTGCTGTCTCACAGAGCCATGGACCTGGGTTAGCACTGCTGTCTCACAGTGCCTGAGACACAGGTTAACACTGCTGCCTCACAGTGCCAGGGACCTGCGTTCGCACTGCTGTCTCACAGTGCCAGAGACTCAGGTTAACACTGCTGTCTCACAGTGCCAGGGACCCGGGTTAACACTGCTGTCTCACAGTGTCAGGGACCCGGGTTAACACTGCTGTCTCACAGTGCCAGGGACCCGGGTTAACACTGCTGTCTCAGTGCCAGGGACCCGGGTTAACACTGCTGTCTCACAGTGTCAGGGACCCGGGTTAACACTGCTGTCTCACAGTGCCAGGGACCCGGGTTAACACTGCTGTCTCAGTGCCAGGGACCCGGGTTAACACTGCTGTCTCACAGTGCCAGGGACCCGGGTTAACACTGCTGCCTCACAGCGCCAGGGACCCGGGTTAACACTGCTGTCTCACAGCGCCAGGGACCCGGGTTAACACTGCTGTCTCACAGAGAAAGGGACCCGGGTTAACACTGCTGTCTCACAGTGCCAGGGACCCGGGTTAACACTGCTGTCTCACAGTGCCAGGGACCCGGGTTAACACTGCTGTCTCACAGTGCCAGGGACCCGGGTTAGCACAGCTGTCTCACAGTGCCAGGGACCCGGGTTAACACAGCTGTCTCACAGTGCCAGGGACCCGGGTTAACACTGCTGTCTCACAGTGCCAGGGACCCGGGTTAACACTGCTGTCTGACAGTGCCAGGGACCCGGGTTAACACAGCTGTCTCACAGTGCCAGGGACCCGGGTTAACACTGCTGCCTCACAGTGCCAGGGACCCGGGTTAACACTGCTGCCTCACAGCGCCAGGGACCCGGGTTAACACTGCTGTCTCACAGCGCCAGGGACCCGGGTTAACACTGCTGCCTCACAGCGCCAGGGATCCGGGTTAACACTGCTGTCTCACAGAGCCAGGGACCCGGGTTAACACTGCTGACTCACAGTGCCAAGGACCCGCTATAACACTGCTGTCTCACAGTGCCAGGGACCCGGGTTAACACTGCTGTCTCACAGTGCCAGGGACCCGGGTTAACACTGCTGTCTCACAGTGCCAGGGACCAGGGATAACACTCCTGTCTCACAGTGCCAGGGAGCCGGGTTAGCACTGCTGTCTCACAGCGCCATGCACCCAGGTTAACACTGCTGTCTCACAGTGCCAGGGACCCGGGTTAACACTGCTGCCTCACAGCGCCAGGGACCCGGGTTAACACTGCTGTCTCACAGTGCCAGGGACCCGGGTTAACACTGCTGTCTCACAGTGCCAGGGACCCGGGTTAACACTGCTGTCTCACAGAGCCAGGGACCCGGGTTAACACTGCTGACTCACAGTGCCAGGGACCCGCTATAACACTGCTGTCTCACAGTGCCAGGGACCCGGGTTAACACTGCTGTCTCACAGTGCCAGGGACCCGGGTTAACACTGCTGTCTCACAGTGCCAGGGACCCGGGTTAACACTGCTGTCTCACAGTGCCAGGGACCCGGGTTAACACAGCTGTCTCACAGTGCCAGGGAACAGGGATAACACTCCTGTCTCACAGTGCCAGGGAGCCGGGTTAGCACTGCTGTCTCACAGCGCCAGAGACTCAGGTTAACACTGCTGTCTCACAGTGTCAGGGACCCGGGTTAACACTGCTGTCTCACAGTGCCAGGGACCCGGGTTAACACTGCTGTCTCACAGTGCCAGGGACCCGGGTTAACACTGCTGTCTCAGTGCCAGGGACCCGGGTTAACACTGCTGTCTCACAGTGTCAGGGACCCGGGTTAACACTGCTGTCTCACAGTGCCAGGGACCCGGGTTAACACTGCTGTCTCACAGTGCCAGGGACCCGGGTTAACACTGCTGTCTCACAGTGCCAGGGACCCGGGTTAACACTGCTGTCTCACAGTGCCTGGGATCCGGGTTAACACTGCTGTCTCACAGCGCCAGGGACCCGGGTTAACACTGCTGCCTCACAGCGCCAGGGACCCGGGTTAACACTGCTGTCTCACAGCGCCAGGGACCCGGGTTAACACTGCTGTCTCACAGAGAAAGGGACCCGGGTTAACACTGCTGTCTCACAGTGCCAGGGACCCGGGTTAACACTGCTGTTTCACAGTGCCAGGGACCCGGGTTAACACTGCTGTCTCACAGTGCCAGGGACCCGGGTTAACACAGCTGTCTCACAGTGCCAGGGACCCGGGTTAACACAGCTGTCTCACAGTGCCAGGGACCCGGGTTAACACTGCTGTCTCACAGTGCCAGGGACCCGGGTTAACACTGCTGTCTGACAGTGCCAGGGACCCGGGTTAACACAGCTGTCTCACAGTGCCAGGGACCCGGGTTAACACTGCTGCCTCACAGCGCCAGGGACCCGGGTTAACACTGCTGTCTCACAGCGCCAGGGACCCGGGTTAACACTGCTGCCTCACAGCGCCAGGGACCCGGGTTAACACTGCTGTCTCACAGTGCCAGGGATCCGGGTTAACACTGCTGTATCACAGTGCCAGGGACCTGGGTTAGCACTGCTGTCTCACAGTGCCAGGGACCCGGGTTAACACTGCTGTCCCACAGTACCAAGGTCCCGGGTTAACACCGCTGCCGCACAGTGTCAGGGACCCGGGTTAACACTGCTGTCTCACAGTGCCAGGGACCCGGGTTAACACTGCCATCTCACAGTGCCAGGGACCCGGGTTAACACTGCTGTCTCACAGTGCCAGGGATACGGGTTAACACTGCTGCCTCACAGTGCCAGGGACCCGGGTTAGCACTGCTGCCTCAAAGAGCCGGTGACCACGGTTAACACTGCTGTCTCACAGCACCAGGGACCCGGGTTAACATTGCTGCCTCACAGTGCCAGGGACCCGGGTTAACACTGCTGTCTCACAGTGCCTGGGATCTGGGTTAACACTGCTGTCTCACAGTGCCAGGGACCCGGGTTAACACTGCTGTCTCACAGTGCCAGGGACCTGGGTTAACACTGCTGTCTCACAGTGCCAGGGACCCGGGTTAACGCTGCTGTCTCACAGTGCCAGGGACCCGGGTTAACACTGCTGTCTCACAGTGCCAGGTATCCGGGTAAACACTGCTGTCTCACAGTGCCAGGGACCCGGGTTAACATTGCTGTCTCACAGAGCCATGGACCTGGGTTCGCACTGCTGTCTCACAGTGCCTGAGACCCAGGTTAACACTGCTGTCTCACAGTGCCAGGGACCCGGGTTAACACTGCTGCCTCACAGTGCCAGGGACCCGGGTTAACACTGCTGTCTCACAGTGCCAGAGACTCAGGTTAACACTGCTGTCTCAGTGCCAGGGACCCGGGTTAACACTGCTGTCTCACAGTGCCAGGGACCTGGGTTAACACTGCTGCCTCACAGTGCCAGGGACACGGATTAACACTGCTGTCTCACAGTGCCAGGGACCCGGGTTAACATTGCTGTCTCACAGAGCCATGGACCTGGGTTAGCACTGCTGTCTCACAGTGCCTGAGACACAGGTTAACACTGCTGCCTCACAGTGCCAGGACCTGCGTTCGCACTGCTGTCTCACAGTGCCAGAGACTCAGGTTAACACTGCTGTCTCACAGTGCCAGGGACCCGGGTTAACACTGCTGTCTCACAGTGTCAGGGACCCGGGTTAACACTGCTGTCTCACAGTGCCAGGGACCCGGGTTAACACTGCTGTCTCAGTGCCAGGGACCCGGGTTAACACTGCTGTCTCACAGTGTCAGGGACCCGGGTTAACACTGCTGTCTCACAGTGCCAGGGACCCGGGTTAACACTGCTGTCTCAGTGCCAGGGACCCGGGTTAACACTGCTGTCTCACAGTGCCAGGGACCCGGGTTAACACTGCTGCCTCACAGCGCCAGGGACCCGGGTTAACACTGCTGTCTCACAGCGCCAGGGACCCGGGTTAACACTGCTGTCTCACAGAGAAAGGGACCCGGGTTAACACTGCTGTCTCACAGTGCCAGGGACCCGGGTTAACACTGCTGTCTCACAGTGCCAGGGACCCGGGTTAACACTGCTGTCTCACAGTGCCAGGGACCCGGGTTAGCACAGCTGTCTCACAGTGCCAGGGACCCGGGTTAACACAGCTGTCTCACAGTGCCAGGGACCCGGGTTAACACTGCTGTCTCACAGTGCCAGGGACCCGGGTTAACACTGCTGTCTGACAGTGCCAGGGACCCGGGTTAACACAGCTGTCTCACAGTGCCAGGGACCCGGGTTAACACTGCTGCCTCACAGTGCCAGGGACCCGGGTTAACACTGCTGCCTCACAGCGCCAGGGACCCGGGTTAACACTGCTGTCTCACAGCGCCAGGGACCCGGGTTAACACTGCTGCCTCACAGCGCCAGGGATCCGGGTTAACACTGCTGTCTCACAGAGCCAGGGACCCGGGTTAACACTGCTGACTCACAGTGCCAGGGACCCGCTATAACACTGCTGTCTCACAGTGCCAGGGACCCGGGTTAACACTGCTGTCTCACAGTGCCAGGGACCCGGGTTAACACTGCTGTCTCACAGTGCCAGGGACCAGGGATAACACTCCTGTCTCACAGTGCCAGGGAGCCGGGTTAGCACTGCTGTCTCACAGCGCCATGCACCCAGGTTAACACTGCTGTCTCACAGTGCCAGGGACCCGGGTTAACACTGCTGCCTCACAGCGCCAGGGACCCGGGTTAACACTGCTGTCTCACAGTGCCAGGGACCCGGGTTAACACTGCTGTCTCACAGTGCCAGGGACCCGGGTTAACACTGCTGTCTCACAGAGCCAGGGACCCGGGTTAACACTGCTGACTCACAGTGCCAGGGACCCGCTATAACACTGCTGTCTCACAGTGCCAGGGACCCGGGTTAACACTGCTGTCTCACAGTGCCAGGGACCCGGGTTAACACTGCTGTCTCACAGTGCCAGGGACCCGGGTTAACACTGCTGTCTCACAGTGCCAGGGACCCGGGTTAACACAGCTGTCTCACAGTGCCAGGGACCAGGGATAACACTCCTGTCTCACAGTGCCAGGGAGCCGGGTTAGCACTGCTGTCTCACAGCGCCATGCACCCAGGTTAACACTGCTGTCTCACAGTGCCAGGGACCCGGGTTAACACTGCTGTCTCTCAGTGCCAGGGACCCGGGTTAACACTGCTGTCTCGCAGTGCCAGGAACCCGGGTTAACACTGCTGTCTCACAGTGCCAGGGACCCGGGTTAAAACTGCTGTGTCACAGTGCCAGGGACCCGGGTTAACACTGCTGTCTCACAGTGCCAGGTACCCGGGTTAACACTGCTGTCTCACAGTGCCAGGCACCCGGGTTAACACTGCTGTCTCACAGTGCCAGTGACCCGGGTTAACACTGCTGTATCACAGTGCCAGGGACCCGGGTTAACACTGCTGTCCCACAGTACCAAGGTCCCGGGTTAACACTGCTGCCGCACAGTGTCAGGGACCCGGGTTAACACTGCTGTCTCACAGTGCCAGGGACCCGGGTTAACACTGCTGTCTCACAGTGCCAGGGACCCGGGTGAACACTGCTGCCTCACAGCGCCAAAAACCCGGGTTAACACTGCTGTCTCACAGTGCCAGGAACTCGGGTTAACACTGCTGCCTCACAGTGCCAGGGACCCGGGTTAACACTGCTGTCTCACAGTGCCAGGGACTCGGGTTAACACTGCTGTCTCACAGCGACAGGAACCCGGATAACACTGCTGTCTCACAGTGCCAGGGACCCGGGTTAACACTGCTGTCTCACAGTGCCAGGGACCCGGGTTAACACTGCTGTCTCACAGTGCCAGGGACCCGGGTGAACACTGCTGCCTCACAGCGCCAAGAACCCGGGTTAACACTGCTGTCTCACAGTGCCAGGGACCCGGGTTAACACTGCTGTCTCACAGTGCCAGGGCCCCGGGTTAACACCCTCCCCCAGTGACAGTCCAACCCCTAGAGTCCTCCCCCCAGACCCTCTCCCCAGAGTCCTCCCCCCAGACTCCTCCCCAGACCATCCCCCCCAGAGTCCTCCCCCCAGACCCTCCCCCAGAGTCCTCCCCCCAGAGTCCTCCCCCAGAGTCAGTCCAACCCCCAGAGTCCTCCCCCCAGACTCCTACCCAGACCATCCCCCGAGAGCCCTCCCCCCAGACCCTCTCCCCAGAGTCTGTCCTCCCCCCTTGCGTCCTCCCCCAGAGTCAGTCCTCCCCCCAGAGTCACTCCTCCCCCCAGACCCTCCCCCAGAGTCAGTCCACCCCCCAGAGACCTCCCCCCTCCGCAGAGTCAGTCCACCTCCCAAAGTCCACCCCCCAGACCCTCCGCCCGAGTCAGTCCACCCCCCAGAGTCCTCCCCCCTGAGTCAGTCCACCCCCCAGACCCTCCCCCAGCCTCCCGTACCAGCCTCCCGAACAGGCGCCAGAATGTGGCGACTAGGGGCTTTTCACAGTAACTTCATTTGAAGCCTACTTGTGACAATAAGCGACTTTCAGAGTCCTCCCTCTAGCTCGAGGCCTGGCTCTTCCACCCACCTCTCTCTTGTTTGGTTCAATGGGGCCCTTACCTCCTCTGGCAGTCATCCATTTGTGTTTGCACCCTTTCCCTCGCCGAACACGTTGTGTGATCTCAGTCTGTCCAGCAGGATGAGTCTGGGTAATTGGGGGAATGATGGGTTCTCCTTGCGGAGGACGTCCTGTTTCTGGAGGTACCAAAGCTCCTTCCCTTTCGGGAGGTGGAGCTTTTGGTTAGCCCCCAGGGATTCCACTCTGTTGTCTACAGACCGGACCCTTACCCTCACCACCCCTTCCTCCCGCCTCCAGCTGTTGTACGTGGTATCCATTCTGGCCTAGATGGATCTGTGATTTTTACAGACCTGCGACAGACATGTATCTTAGCCTGAAATGGCGCCTAAGTCTCTCAGTGACGCTACCACCACCAGGCTCGTCGAGAACTTGGCCAGAGGGAAATGGGAGTGGGAAAGTGACCCGTGCCCAATGGACATCTTTATACAGGAAGCCTCTTCCATTTGTACCCACTCCATGCCCAGCTCCCGCAGCCAACCCGCAACCGTGCAACATTCCCTGCCCAGCTCCCGCAGCCAACCCGCAACCTTGCAACATTCCCTGCCCAGCTCCCGCAACCTTGCAACATTCCCTGCCCAGCTCCCGCAGCCAACCCGCAACCTTGCAACATTCCCTGCCCAGCTCCCGCAGCCAACCCGCAACCTTGCAACATTCCCTGCCCAGCTCCCGCAACCTTGCAACATTCCCTGCCCAGCTCCCGCAGCCAACCCGCATCCTTGCAACAGTCCCTGCCCAATAGTGGTACAGGAGGTTTGGCAGTGCTAAGCCCCCCCCCCACCCCCCGAGCGCCGCCGTCTTTGCAGGGTGGTTCTACAGATCCTGGGGCTCTTTGCCACCCACACAAAGGTCGAGATTAGTTTGTCTAACCTGGTGAAGAAGGACTTGGGGATGAAGAGCGGAAATGATCTAAACACGAAGAGGAACCTGAGAAGGACATTCATCTTTACCATCTGTACTATCCCTGCCGAGGAGAGCAGACTGAGTCCCACCTCCACAGGTCCCCCTTCACCACCTCCACCAGGCTGGGCCGGTTCCACTTGTGGAGCTGGGCCCATTTGAGAGCTATCTGGATCCCCAGGTATCTGAACATGGTTGGGGCCAGGATGATGGCAGCCTCTCTCCCTGGGGATTCACTCCAAAGATTCCACTTTTGCTCAGGTTTAATTTGTATCCCGAGAAGGCTCTGAATCCCCTCAGAACTTCCCTTATCTTTCCCATGCTGGCTGCAAGGTTTGAGATACACAGGAGCAGGTCACCTGCCGAGAGAGAGACTCCCTGACTCCTCTCCAACCCTCCGCTGATCTGACCGTGATAGCCAGCGCAGCAGCGCCTCGGATGGGGGCGTTGAGCTGGATTACGCACATCCCGTTGATGGGTCGGCTGGGGGTTCCTGGGGAGCGGCACAATTGGCAGCCACGGTTATGTCTTTGGAAACTTGGCTCAGCTCCTCTCTCACCCGCAGCCGTCACGGTTCCTGGTTCCAGGATTTAAATACCACAAGTCGACAACCACAGGAGAGGTGCCTGAAGATTGAAGGGTAGCAAATGTTGTGCCCTTGTTTAAGGAGGGCTGTAGGGATGAGCCTGTGAATTACAGAACAGTTGGCCTTACTTCTGTAAGGCTGTGGGTAAATTGTCGGAAGTTTTTCTGAGGGACAGGATCTACAGGCATTTAGACAGACAAGGACTAATTAGGGAAAGTCAGCATGGTTTTGTCAGGGGAAAGTCATGTCTCACCAATTTGATTGAGTTTTTTGAAGGGGTGACCAAGAAGGTAGATGAGGGCAGCGCGGTCGACGTTGTCTACATGGACTTTAGCAAGGCCTTTGACAAGGTACCGCATGGCAGGTTGTTACAAAGGGTTAAATCTCACGGAATCCAGTGTGAGGTCGCCAATTGGATACAAAATTGGCTTGGTCACCAAAGTCAAAGGGAGGTTGTGGAGGGTTGTTTTTCAAACTGGAGGCCTGTGACCAGCGGTGTGCCTCAGGGATCGGTCCTGGGCCCACTGTTATTTGTTATTTATCATAGAATCAGAGAATTTACAGTGCAGCAGGAGGCCATTCAGCTCGAGTCTGCACCGGCCCTTGGAAAGAGCACCCTACATAAGCCCCACGCCTCCACCCTATCCCCTTAACCCAACCTAACCTTTTTGGACACTAAGGGCAATTTATCATGGCCAATGTACCTAACCTGCACAACTTTGGACTGTGGGAGGAAACCGGAGCACCCGGAGGAAACCACGCAGACACGGGGAGAATGTGCAGACTCCACACAGACAGGGACCCAAGCTGGGAATCGAACCTGGGACCCTGGAGCTGTGAAGCAACTGCGCTAACCACTGTGCTACCGTGCTGCCCACATATTAATGATTTGGATGAGAATGTAGGTGGCATGGTTAATAAGTTTGCAGATGACACCAAGATTGGTGGCATAGTGGATAGTGAAGAAGGTTATACAAGATTGCAACAGGATCTTGACCAATTGGGCCAGTGGGCCGATGAATGGCAGATGGAGTTTAATTTGGATAAATGTGAGGTGATGCATTTTGGTCGATCGAATCGGGGCAGGACCTACTCAGTTAATGGTAGGGAGTTGGGGAGAGTTATAGAACAAAGAGATCTAGGGGTACAGGTTCATAGCTCCTTGAAAGTGGAGTCGCAGGTGGACAGGGTTGTGAAGCACAAAGAACAATACAGCACAGGGACAGGCCCTTCGGCCCTCCAAGTCTGTACCGGTCATGATACCACTTTTGGCCAAAACCCTCAGCACTTCCTTGTGCTGTATCCCTCTATACCCATCCTATCCATGTGTTTGTCAAGATGCCTTTTGAACGCCGTTAATGTATCTGCTTCCACAACCTCCCCTGGCAACGCGTTCCAGACACTCACCGCCCTCTGTGTAAAAAACCTGCCTCGCACATCTCCTCTAAACCTTGCCCCATGGACCTTAAACCTATGCCCCCCAGCGACTGATCCCTCCACCCTGGGAAAGAGTGCCTGCCCATCCACTCTATCCATGCCCCTCAGAATCTTGTCGACCTCTATCAGGACACCCCTCAACCTCCGTCTTTCTAATAAGAACATAAGAACTAGGAGCAGGAGTAGGCCATCTGGCCCCTCGAGCCTGCTCCGCCATTCAATGAGATCATGGCTGATCTTTTGTGGACTCAGCTACACTTTCCGGCCCGAACACCATAACCCTTAATCCCTTTATTCTTCAAAAAACTATCTATCTCTATCTTAAAAACATTTAATGAAGGAGCCTCGACTGCTTCACTGGGCAAGGAATTCCATAGATTCACAACCCTTTGGGTGAAGAAGTTCCTCCTAAACTCAGTCCTAAATCTACTTCCCCTTATTTTGAGGCTATGCCCCCTAGTTCTGCTTTCACCCGCCAGTGGAAACAACCTGCCTGCATCTATCCTATCTATTCCCTTCATAATTTTATATGTTTCTATAAGATCCCCCCCCCCCCCCCCCCCGCCCTCCGCATCCTTCTAAATTCCAACGAGTACAGTCCCAGTCTACTCAACCTCTCCTCGTAATCCAACCCCTTCAGCTCTGGGATTAACCTAGTGAAATGAAAAATGAAATGAAAATGAATATCGCTTATTGTCACAAGTAGGCTTCAAATGAAGTTACTGTGAAAAGCCCCTAGTCGCCACATTCCGGCGCTTGTTCGGGGAGGCTGGGAATTGAACCGTGCGGCTGGCCTGCCTTGGTCTGCTTTCAAAGCCAGCAATTCAGCCCTGTGCTAAACAGCCCCTAAGGGGAGTGAATCTCCTCTGCACACCCTCCAGTGCCAGTACGTCCTTTCTCAAGTAAGGAGACCAAAACGGAACTCAATACTCCAGGTGTGGCCTCACTAACACCTTATACAATTGCAGCATAACCTCCCTAGTCTTAAACTCCATCCCTCTAGCAATTCCATTTGCCTTCTTAATCATCTGTTGCACCTGTATACCTTTTTGCGACTCATGCACTAGCACATCCAGGTCTCTCTGCACAGCAGCATGTTTTAATATTTTATCATTTAAATAATAATTCCTTTTGCTGTTATTCCTAACAAAATGGATAACCTCACATTTGTCAACATTGTATTCCATCTGCCAGACACTAGCCCATTCACTTAGCCTATCCAAATCCCTCTGCAGACTTCCAGTATCCTCTGCACTTTTTGCTTTACCACTTATCTTAGTGTCGTCTGCTAACTTGGACACATTGCCCTTGGTCCCCAACTCCAAATCATCTATGTAAATTGTGAACAGTCGTGGGCCCAACACTGATCCCTGAGGGACACCACTAGCTACTGATTGCCAACCAGAGAAACACCCATTAATCCCCACTCTTTGCTTTCTATTAATTAACCAATCCTCTATCCATGCTAGTACTTTACTCTTAATGCCATGCATCTTTATCTTATGCAGCAACCTTTTGTGTGGCACCTTGCCAAAGGCTTTCTGGAAATCCAGATATACCACATCCATTGGCTCCCCGTTATCTACCGCACTGGTAATGTCCTCAAAAAATTCCACTAAATTAGTTAGGCACGACCTGCCCTTTATGAACCCATGCTGCGTCTGCCCAATGGGACAATTTCCATCCAGATGCCTCGCTATTTCTTCCTTGATGATAGATTCCAGCATCTTCCCCACTACCGAAGTTAAGCTCACTAGCCTATAATTACCCACTTTCTGCCTACCTCCTTTTTTAAACAGTGGTGTCACGTTTGCTAATTTCCAATCCGCCGGGACCACCCCAGAGTCTAGTGAATTTTGGTAAATTATCACTAGTGAATTTGCGATTTCCCTAGCCATCTCTTTTAGCACTCTGGGATGCATTCCATCAGGTCCAGGAGACTTGTCTACTTTTAGTCCCATTAGCTTGCCCATCACTCCCTCCTTAGTGATAACAATCATCTCAAGGTCCTTTCCTGTCATAGCCTCAGTTCCATCAGTCACTGGCATGTTATTTATAGAACATAGAACAATACAGCGCAGTACAGGCCCTTCGGCCCACGATGTTGCACCGAAACAAAAGCCATCTAACCTACACTATGCCATTATCATCCATATGTTTATCCAATAAACGTTTAAATGCCCTCAATGTTGGCGAGTTCACTACTGTAGCAGGTAGGGCATTCCACGGCCTCACCACTCTTTGCGTAAAGAACCTACCCCTGACCTCTGTCCTATATCTATTACCCCTCAGTTTAAGGCTATGTCCCCTCGTGCTAGCCATTTCCATCCGCGGGAGAAGGCTCTCACTGTCCACCCTATCTAACCCTCTGATCATTTTGTATGCCTCTATTAAGTCTCCTCTTAACCTTCTTCTCTCTAACGAAAACAACCTCAAGTCCATCAGCCTTTCCTCATAAGATTTTCCCTCCATACCAGACAACATCCTGGTAAATCTCCTCTGCACCCGTTCCAAAGCCTCCACGTCCTTCCTATAATGCGGTGACCAGAACTGTACGCAATACTCCAAATGCGGCCGTACCAGAGTTCTGTACAGCTGCAACATGACCTCCTGACTCCGGAACTCAATCCCTCTACCAATAAAGGCCAACACTCCATAGGCCTTCTTCACCACCCTATCAACCTGGGTGGCAACTTTCAGGGATCTATGTGTCTTCCACTGTGAAGACCGACCCAAAAAACCTGTTCAGTTCCTCAGCCATTTCCTCATCTCTCATAATTAAATTTCCCTTCTCATCCTCTAAAGGACCAATATTTACCTTAGTCACTCTTTTTTGTTTTATATATTTGTAGAAAATTTTATTATCTGTTTTTATATTCTGAGCAAGTTTACTCTCATAATCTATCTTACTCTTTCTAACTTTTTTAGTAGCTTTCTGTTGCCCGCTAAAGATTTCCCAGTCCTCTAGTCTTCCACTAATCTTTGCCACTTTGTATGCTTTTTCCTTCAATTATTTATATTAATGATTTGGATGAGAATTTAGGAGGCATGGTTAGTAAGTTTGCAGATGACACCAAGATTGGTGGCATAGTGGATAGTGAAGAAGGTTATCTAGGATTGCAACGGGATCTTGATCAATTAGGCCAGTGGGCCGACGAATGGCAGATGGAGTTTAATTTAGATAAATGTGAGGTGATGCATTTTGGCAGATCGAATCAGGCCAGGACCTACTCAGTTAATGGTATGGCGTTGGGGAGAGTTATAGAACAAAGAGATCTAGGAGTACAGGTTCATAGCTCCTTGAAGGTGGAGTCGCAGGTAGACAGGGTGGTGAAGAAGGCATTCGGCATGCTTGGTTTCATTGGTCAGAACATTGAATATAGGAGTTGGGACGTCTTGTTGAAGTTGTACAAGACATTGGTACGGCCACACTTGGAATACTGTGTGCAGTTCTGGTCACCCTATTATAGAAAGGATATTATTAAACTAGAAAGAGTGCAGAAAAGATTTACTAGGATGTTGCCGGGACTTGATGGTTTGAGTTATAAGGAGAGGCTGGATAGACTGGGACTTTTTTCCCTGGAGCGTAGGAGGCTTAGGGTGATCTTATAGAGGTCTATAAAATAATGAGGGGCATAGATAAGGTAGATAGTCAACATCTTTTCCCAAAGGTAGGGGAGTCTAAAACTAGAGGGCATAGGTTTAAGGTGAGAGGGGAGAGATTCAGAAGGGCCCAGAGGGGCAATTTCTTCACTCAGAGGGTAGTGAGTGTCTGGAATGGGCTGCCAGAGGTAGTAGTAGAAGCGGGTACAATTGTGTCTTTCAAAAAGCATTTAGATGGTTACATGGGTAAGATGGGTATAGAGGGTTATGGGCCAAGTGCGGGCAACTGGGACTAGCTTAATGGTAAAAAACTGGGCGGCATGGACTGTTTGGGCCGAAGGGCCTGTTTCCATGCTGTAAACTTCTATGATTCTATGATTCTATTGATACTCTCCCTTATTTCATTAGATATCCACGGTTGATTTTCCCTCTTTCTACCGTCCTTCCTTTTTGTTGGTATAAACCTTTGCTGAGCACTGTGAAAAATCGCTTGGAAGGTTCTCCACTGTTCCTCAACTGTTTCACCATAAAGTCTTTGCTCCCAGTCTACCTTAGCTAGCTCTTCTCTCATCCCATTGTAATCTCCTTTGTTTAAGCACAAAACACTAGTGCTTGATTTTATCTTCTCACCCTCCATCTGTATTTTAAATTCCACCATATTGTGATCGCTCCTTCCGAGAGGATCCCTAACAATGAGATCCTGAATCAATCCTGTCTCATTACACAGGACCAGATCTAGGACCGCTTGTTCCCTCGTAGGTTCCATTACATACTGTTCTAGGAAACTATCGCGGATACATTCTATAAACTCCTCCTCAAGGCTGCCTTGACCGACCTGGTTCAACCAATCGACATGTAGATTAAAATCCCCCATGATAACTGCTGTACCATTTCTACATGCATCCGTTATTTCTTTGTTTATTGCTTGCCCCACCATAATGTTACTATTTGGTGGCCTTTAGAGTACTCCTATCAGTGACTTTTTCGCCTTACTATTCCTGAAATGAAATGAAAATCACTTATTGTCACAAGTAGGCTTCAAATGAAGTTACTGTGAAAAGCCCCTAGTCGCCACATTCCCACGCTTGTTCGGGAAGGCTGTTACGGGAATTGAACCGTGCTGCTGGCCTGCCTTGGTCTGCTTTCAAAGCCAGCGATTTAGCCCAGTGTGCTAAACAGCCCCATTTCCACCCAAATGGATTCAACCTTATCCTCCATCGCACCGATGTCATCCCTTACTGTTGCCCGATGTCATCCTTAAATAACAGAGCTACACCACCTCCCTTACCATCCACTCTGTCCTTCCGAATAGTTTGATACCCTCGGATATTTAACTCCCAGTCGTGACCATCCTTTAACCATGTTTCAGTAATGGCCACTAAATCATAGTCATTCACGATGATTTGCGGCATCAACCCATTTACCTTATTCCGAATACTACGGGCATTCAGGTAAACTACACTTATGTTGGCTTTTTTACCTCTGTTTTGAATCTTAACACCTCGATCAGTAACCTCTCCTAAGTTATATTTCCTCTTAACCTTTCTCCTAATTTTCCTTGTCGTTGAACCCATATCTTCCTGTAACAACCTGCCGCGTCGCTTACCATTAATGTTTTTACTTCCCGTTTTATTCTTTTCAGTACAAAGTCTTACAACACCGGGTTAAAGTCCAACAGGTTTGTTTCGATGTCACTAGCTTTCGGAGCGCTGCTCCTTCCTCAGGTGAATGAAGAGGTCTGTTCCAGAAACACATATATAGACAAATTCAAAGATGCCAAACAATGCTTGGAATGCGAGCATTAGCAGGTGATTAAATCTTTACAGATCCAGAGATGGGGTAACCCCAGGTTAAAGAGGTGTGAATTGTATCAAGCCAGGACAGTTGGTAGGATTTCGCAGGCCAGATGGTGGGGGATGAATGTAATGTGACATGAATCCCAGGTCCCGGTTGAGGCCGTACTCATGTGTGCGGAACTTGGCTATCAGTTGGCAAGATGTTCATCGTCATCAATGACGTGTTGAAGGCTGTGAAGAAGATGGCGTAGTTTCTCCGCTCCGGGGAAGTACTGGATGACGAAGGGTATTCTGTCGGTTGTGTCCCATGTTTGTCTTCTGAGGAGGTCGGTGCGGTTTTTCGCTGTGGCGCGTTGGAACTGTCGATCGATGAGTCGAGTGCCATATCCCGTTCGTACGAGGGCAGCTTTCAACGTCTGTAGATGTCTGTTACGCTCCTCCTCGTCTGAGCAGATCCTGTGTATATGGAGGGCTTGTCCATAGGGGATGGCTTCTTCAATGTGTTTAGGGTGGAAGCTGGAGAAGTGGAGCATCATGAGGTTATCCGTGGGTTTGCGGTAAAGTGAAGTGCTGAGGTGACCGTCCTTGATGGAGACGAGTGTGTCCAAGAATGCAACTGATTTTGGAGAGTAGTCCATGGTGAGTCTGATGGTTGGATGGAACTTATTGTCATCGTGTAGTCGCTTCAGTGATTCTTCGCCGTGGGTCCAAAGGAAAAAAATGTCATCGATGTATCTGGTGTATAACGTCGGTTGACGGTCCTGTGCGGTGAGTAGGTCCTGTTCAAAATTGTGCATGAAGATGTTGGCGTATTGGGGTGCGAATTTGGTCCCCATGGCTGTTCCGTGCGTCTGGATGAAGAACTTGTTGTCGAAGGTGAAGACGTTGTGATCCAGAATGAAGCGGATGAGTTGCAGAATTGCGTCTGGAGATTGGCAGTTGTCGGTGTTGAGTACTGAGGCTGTTGCAGCAATGCCGTCGTCATGGGGGATGCTGGTGTAGAGTGCCGAGACGTCCATTGTGACGAGGAATGTTCCTGGTTCAACTGGTCCATGGGTGCTGAGTTTCTGTGGGAAGTCCGTCGTGTCGCGACAGAAGCGAGACCTTCTGTCGCGAGACCATGCAGACGCTGCTACAACGAATGAACGGACATCGCGCAACAATCACCAGGCAGGAATGTTCCCTTCCAGTCGGGGAACACTTCAGCAGTCAAGGGCATTCAGCCTCTGATCTCCGGGTAAGCGTTCTCCAAGGCGGCCTTCAGGACGCGCAACAACGCAGAATTGCCGAGCAGAAACTTATAGCCAAGTTCCGCACACATGAGTGCGGCCTCAACCGGGACCTGGGATTCATATCACATTACATTCATCCCCCACCATCTGGCCTGCGAAATCCTACCAACTGTCCTGGCTTGAGACAATTCACACCTCTTTAACCTGGGGTTACCCCATCTCTGGATCTGTAAAGATTTAATCACCTGCTAATGGTCGTATTCCAAGCATAGAACATAGAACATAGAACATAGAACAATACAGCGCAGTACAGGCCCTTTGGCCCACGATGTTGCACCGAAACAAAAGCCATCTAACCTACACTATGCCATTATCATCCATATGTTTATCCAATAAACTTTTAAATGCCTTCAATGTTGGCGAGTTCACTACTGTAGCAGGTAGGGCATTCCACGGCCTCACTACTCTTTGCGTAAAGAACCTACCTCTGACCTCTGTCCTATATCTATTACCCCTCAGTTTAAAGTTATGTCCCCTCGTGCCAGCCATTTCCATCCGCGGGAGAAGGCTCTCACTGTCCACCCTATCTAACCCCCTGATCATTTTGTATGCCTCTATTAAGTCTCCTCTTAACCTTCTTCTCTCCAACGAAAACAACCTCAAGTCCATCAGCCTTTCCTCATAAGATTTTCCCTCCATGCCAGGCAACATCCTGGTAAATCTCCTCTGCACCCGCTCCAAAGCCTCCACGTCCTTCCTATAATGCGGTGACCAGAACTGTACGCAATACTCCAAATGCGGCCGTACCAGAGTTCTGTACAGCTGCAACATGACCTCCTGACTCCGGAACTCAATCCCTCTACCAATAAAGGCCAACACTCCATAGGCCTTCTTCACAACCCTATCAACCTGGGTGGCAACTTTCAGGGATCTATGTACATGGACACCTAGATCCCTCTGCTCACCCACACTTTCAAGAACTTTACCATTAGCCAAATATTCCGCATTCCTGTTATTCCTTCCAAAGTGAATCACCTCACACTTCTCTACATTAAACTCCATTTGCCACCTCTCAGCCCAGCTCTGCAGCTTATCTATATCCCTCTCGTAACCTGCTACATCCTTCCACACTATCGACAACACCACCGACTTTAGTATCGTCTGCAAATTTACTCACCCACCCTTCTGTGCCCTCCTCTAGGTCATTGATAAAAATGACAAACAGCAACGGCCCCAGAACAGATCCTTGTGGTACGCCACTTGTAACTGAACTCCATTCTGAACATTTCCCATCAACCACCACCCTCTGTCTTCTTTCAGCTAGCCAATTTCTGATCCACATCTCTAAATCACCCTCAATCCCAAGCCTCCGTATTTTCTGCAATAGCCTACCGTGGGGAACCTTATCAAACACTTTGCTGAAATCCATATACACCACATCAACTGCTCTACCCTCATCTACCTGTTCAGTCACCTTCTCAAAGAACTCAATAAGGTTTGTGAGGCATGACCTACCCTTCACAAAGCCATGTTGACTATCCCTGATCATATTATTCCTATCTAGATGATTATAAATCTTGTCTCTTATAATCCCCTCCAAGACTTTACCCACTACAGACGTGAGGCTCACCGGTCTTTAGTTGCCGGGGTTGTCTCTGCTCCCCTTTTTGAACAAAGGGACCACATTTGCTGTCCTCCAGTCCTCTGGCACTATTCCTGTAGCCAATGATGACATAAAAATCAAAGCCAAAGGTCCAGCAATCTCTTCCCTGGCCTCCCAGAGAATCCTAGGTTAAATCCCATCAGGTCCTGGGGACTTATCTATTTTCAGCCTGTCCAGAATTGCCAACACCTCTTCCCTACGTACCTCAATGCCATCTATTCTATTAGCCTGGGGCTCAGCATTCTCCTCCACAACATTATCTTTTTCCTGAGTGAATACTGACGAAAAATATTCATTTAGTATCTCGCCTATCTCTTCAGACTCCACATACAATTTCCCATCCCTGTCCTTGACTGGTCCTACTCTTTCCCTAGTCATTCGCTTATTCCTGACATACCTATAGAAAGCTTTTGGGTTTTCCTTGATCCTTCCTGCCAAATACTTCTCATGTCCCCTCCTTGCTCGTCTTAGCTCTCTCTTTAGATCCTTCCTCGCTACCTTGTAACTATCCATCGCCCCAACTGAAACTTCACACCTCATCTTCACATAGGCCTCCTTCTTCCTCTTAACAAGAGATTCCACTTCCTTGGTAAACCACGGTTCCCTCGCTCGACGCCTTCCTCCCTGCCTGACCGGTACATACTTATCAAGAACACGCAGTAGCTGATCCTTGAACAAGCCCCACTTATCCAGTGTGCCCAACACTTGCAGCCTACTTCTCCACCTTATCCCCCCCAAGTCACGTCTAATGGCATCATAATTGCCCTTCCCCCAGCTAGAACTCTTGCCCTGCGGTGTATACTTATCCCTTTCCATCATTAACGTAAACGTCACCGAATTGTGGTCACTGTCCCCAAAGTGCTCTCCTACCTCCAAATCCAACACCTGGCCTGGTTCATTACCCAAAACCAAATCCAACGTGGCCTCGCCTCTTGTTGGCCTGTCAACATATTGTTTCAGGAAACCCTCCTGCACACACTGTACAAAAAACGACCCATCTATTGTACTCGAACTATATCTTTTCCAGTCAATATTTGGAAAGTTAAAGTCTCCCATAATAACTACCCTGTTACTTTCGCTCTTATCCAGAATCATCTTCGCCATCCTTTCCTCTACATCCCTAGAACTATTAGGAGGCCTATAAAAAACTCCCAACAGTGTGACCTCTCCTTTCCTGTTTCTAACTTCAGCCCATACTACCTCGGAAGAAGAGTCCCCATCTAGCATCCTCTCCGCCACCGTAATACTGCTCTTGACTAGCAGCGCCACACCTCCCCCTCTTTTGCCTCCTTCTCTGAGCTTACTAAAACACCTAAACCCCGGAACCTGCAACATCCATTCCTGTCCCTGCTCTATCCATGTCTCCGAAATGGCCACAACATTCTTGCATTAAAACATATGCAGTTCAGGCCACCAGACCCGCTGTGTTCAGCAACTTCTCCCTGTCTGCTCTGCCTCAGAGCCACACTGTCCCTATTCCCTAGTTCTCCCTCAATGCTCTCACCTTCTGACCTATTGCTCCCGTGCCCACCCCCCTGCCATACTAGTTTAAACCCTCCCGTGTGACACTAGCAAACCTCGCGGCCAGGATATTTATGCCTCTCCGGTTTAGATGCAACACGTCCTTATATAGGTCACACCTGCCCTGGAAGAGCTCCCAGTGGTCCAGATAACGGAAACCCTCCCTCCTACACCAGCTGTTTAGCCACGTGTTTAGCTGCTCTATCTTCCTATTTCTAGCCTCACTGGCACGTGGCAGAGGGAGTAATCCCGAGATTACAACCCTCGAGGTCCTGTCTTTTAACTTTCTGCCTAGCTCCCTGAACTCCTGCTGCAGGACCTCATGCCCCTTCCTGCCTATGTCGTTAGTACCAATATGTACAACGACCTCTGCCTGTTTGCCCTCCCCCTTCAGGATGCCCTCTACCCGTTCGGAGACATCCTGGACCCTGGCACCAGGGAGGCAACATACCATCCTGGAGTCTCTTTCCGTCCACAGAAGCGCCTATCTGTGCCCCTGACTATAGAGTCCCCTATTACTATTACTCTTCTGCGCTTTGACCCTCCCTTCTGAACATCAGAGCCAGCCGTGGTGCCACTGCTCTGGCTGCTGCTGTTTTCCCCTGATAGGCTATCCCCCCCGACAGTATCCAAAGGGGTATATCTGTTCGAGAGGGGGACAACCACAGGGGATTCCTGCACTGACTGCCTGCCCTTTCTGGTGGTCACCCATTTCTCTGCCTGCACCATGGGTGTGACCACATTTATATAACTGCGATCTATGACGCTTTCCGCCACCTGCATGCTCCTAAGTGCATCCAATTGCTGCTCCAACCGAACCATGCGGTCTGTGAGGAGCTCCAATTGGGTGCACTTTCTGCAGATGAAGCCATCCGGGACGCTGGAAGCCTCCCGGACCTGCCACATCTCACAGTCAGAGCACAGCACCCCTCTAACTGACATTGCGTCAATTAATTAAAATTAAAATTAAAACGTTTTTTTTTTTTTTAAAATATATATATTTTTTTAAATTTCAAAGTTACTGTTAGCTATCTGTTTCCTGGAGTTTGCACATTCTCCCCGTGTCTGCGTGGGTTTCGCCACCACAACCCAAAGATGTGCAGGTTAGGTGGATTGGCCACGCTAAATTGCCCATTAATTGGAAAAAATGAATTGGGTACTCTAAATTTATTTAAAAAAAGAAATGAGGAAATTTGATGAGGAAATGGGAAGATTAGCATGTGGTAAAATGGTTGGAGTTAAAGTTGAGGAACATCAAGAGGGAGGAGTAGCCCTTCCCAGTCCAAATCCTAATCGGGATATGTTTAAATATGCACAGGCCATATCAATATTTTAGGAAAAAGATGTAGAGCCATTCTTCATGGCATTTGAGAAAATAGCAACTCAAATGGAGTAGTCAAAGGAAAAGTGGACATTATCCATGCAAAGTGACCTGACAGGGCGGACCCAGGGAGTTTATGCTTCCCTGTCAGAGGAAGTGTCTAAGGATTATGACAATGTAATAAAAGGCCTATTCTAGGTGCATATGAATTTTGTTTCGGAGGCATATAGGCAGAAGTTCCGCAATTTAAGGGAACAGCCGAGACAGACGTATGTTGAAGTTGAAAGGGTTAAGCAGAACAATTTTAATAGATGGGTGCGAGCTTTGGGAGTCAAAACTACCGATGAGGTTCCAAGAGAATTCATTCTCTTGGAAGAATTTAAGAATTCATCACCTTCTATGGTAAGAACCCATTTGAAACCAAAGGGTTATAACCACTGGACAAGCAGCAATAATGGCCGACGAGTGTCGCTAATCCACAAATTTACACCTTTGTTCTTATCACCCCCATAATTTTGGATAGGAAGCGGGAGAGTGATTCCTTTCCTTGGTGGGTAGCCACGGAAGGAATGGAAAGCTGGGAATGAAATGAAAATCGCTTATTGTCACAAGTAGGCTTCAAATGAAGTTACTGTGAAAAGCCCCTAGTCGCCACATTCCGCCGTCTGTTTGGGGAGGCTGTTACGGGAATTGAACCGTGCTGCTGGCCTGCCTTGGTCTGCTTTCAAAGCCAGCGATTTAGCCCAGTGCTAAACCAGCCCGAGATCTCCTCAGGCCAGGAAGGAAGGTACTGAGTTGGAGGTGAGGCTCGAAAGCAGAGGAGTGGGTCACATTTGTTCAGCAGGTTGGAAGTTCTAAAGTCAGATAGCACAGAAAACTGGCCCACCATGTCTCTGCTGACCATCAAACACCAATCTCTACTAACCCCATTTAGCACAGGGCTAAATCGCTGGCTTTGAAAGCAGGCCAGCAACACGGTTCAATTCCCGTTCCAGCCTCCCCGAACAGGCGCCGGAATGTGGTGACTAGGGGCTTTTCACAGTAACTTCATTTGAAACCTACTTGTGACAATAAGCGATTTTCATTTACCAGAACCTGGTCCATAGCCCACTCTGTTTTGGTGATTTAAGTTCTCGCCCAGATCCATCTTAAATGGTGTCAGGGTTCCTGCCTCCTCCACTCTCTCAGCAGGACGTTCCATAGCTCCACACCCTCTGGGTATTGAGTCAAGCATTGCTAGGTTGGTATCTAAGTAATTGGGTTCATTGTGATAGTGGTTTAACTGATCTCCTTGTTTCAATGATGGCCTCCAGTGAGAAGAGTTTAAATCTGGTTCTTCATCAGTTTCCTGTCTTTTCCAGGAATTGAAGGACCCCCCGGACCTCCTGGACCACAAGGTAGGCTCGCCCATTGTGACCAATTCCTTCCTCTTCCTTTCTCCATTTCAGCCTTCCCGACTCTTCCATCTCCACCTTGTCACACCAAGGCTTATGTGACAGCCAATTCCCACCTTCCTGTCTTTTCCCAATCATCAGCAAACTGATAGAAGATCAGTTACAGATGCACCATAGAAAGCATCCTATCGGGCTGCATCACAGCCTGGTATGGCAACTGCTCGGCCCAGAACCGTAAGAAACTTCAGAGAGTCGTGAACACCGCCCAGTCCATCGCACGAACCTGCCTCCCATCCATTGACTCCATCCACACCTCCCGCTGCCTGGGGAAAGCGGGCAGTATAATCAAAGACCCCTCCCTCCCGGCTTACTCACTCTTCCAACTTCTTCCATCGGGCAGGAGATACAGAAGTCTGAGAACACGCCCGAACAGACTCAAAAACAGCTTCTTTCCCGCTGTCACCAGACTCCTAAATGACCCTCTTATGGACTGACCTCATTAACACTACACCCTGTATGCTTCATCCGATGCCGGTGTCTATGTAGTTACATTGTGTACCTTGTGTTGCCCTATTATGTATTTTCTTTTATTCCCTTTTCTTCTCATGTACTTAATGATCTTTTGAGCTGCTCACAGAAAAATACTTTTCACTGTACCTCGGTACACGTGACAACAAACAAATCCAATCCAAGAAGATGTTCTTGGTAATGTTGTGAAGTAACACTTAATCCTAAATTACTCCTCCTTTGGACTCCAGCCCCAGTGCTCCTCTTTCTGTCCCCTGAGCGCTGACATCCATTTTGATTTATGATTCTCTTAGGTCCTGCGGGTGAAGACGCCTTCATTGAACGGATCTCATTCTCTGCAGCCCTCACCACTCCCCAACTCAATCCTGGGACCATCCTGTTTGACAAGGTGCTGGTGAATGAGGGAAGCCATTACAATCCGAACACAGGTGAGTCCTGGGACCCCCACCAAGACCACAGCCAAACCTCCGACCTGCCTCTTTCATATTCTAACCTTCCGAGCATTCTCTCCTGTTGACAGGTATCTTTACCGTTCCGTTTGATGGCCGATACTTCATCAGTGCTATTCTGACTGGACATCGCAACCAGCAGATCGAAGCTGTTCTCGCAAAGTCCAACATAGGGTTGGCAAGGATTGACTCCGGGGGGTTCCAACCCGAGGGGTTAGAGAACAGGCCGGTGGTGGGGGTTCAACCTATCTCGGGATCGCTGGGAATCTTCAACATCATCTTACCCCTCCGCCGAGGAGACACAGTCTGTATCGACCTGGTCACGGGCAAACTGGCCCATTCGGACGAACCCTTGACCATCTTTAATGGGGTTCTTTTGTACGAAGATGAGGTCCTTTGATGGAATGATCGCCCTGGGGGCTACCTTTGGTTGGGGGAGGCAGTATTTAAACAAAAATATATTCAGAGCTCATTCACACCACATTTGAGATCGAGAGCCCGGTCTCCACACCGCTGCTGAATTATGTAATAGAGAGCGTGGTTTGTAGCGGGTCTGGCAGAACCCCTGCTGTGCAGACAGGACTTGAGAACCTCCATTTTATCTTTTCAAAATGACTTGCATTTAATCAAAGAGCTAAACTCACCCCATCTGTGTAGAAACACTCCAGCACCAGGTGCTTATTAGGGTGGAGTTTGGTGTTTGGGTGGAGTTTGGTGTTTGGGTGGAGTTTGGTGTTTGGGTGGAGTTTGGTGTTTGGGTGGAGTTTGGTGATTGGGTGGAGTTTGGTGTTTGGGTGGAGTTTGGTGTTTGGATGGAGTTTGGTGTTTGGGTGGAGTTTGGTGATTGGGTGGAGTTTGGGTGGAGTTTGGTGATTGGGTGGAGTTTGGTGATTGGGTGGAGTTTGGTGTTTGGGTGGAGTTTGGTGTTTGGGTGGAGTTTGGTGTTTGGGTGGAGTTTGGTGTTTGGGTGGAGTTTGGTGATTGGGTGGAGTTTGGTGTTTGGGTGGAGTTTGGTGTTTGGATGGAGTTTGGTGTTTGGGTGGAGTTTGGTGATTGGGTGGAGTTTGGGTGGAGTTTGGTGATTGGGTGGAGTTTGGTGATTGGGTGGAGTTTGGGTGGAGTTTGGTGTTTGGATGGAGTTTGGTGTTTGGGTGAAGTTTGGTGATTGGGTGGAGTTTGGTGATTGGGTGGAGTTTGGTGATTGGGTGGAGTTTGGTGATTGGGTGGAGTTTGGATGGAGATTGGTGTTTGGATGGAGTTTGGTGTTTGGGTGAAGTTTGGTGATTGGGTGGAGTTTGGTGATTGGGTGGAGTTTGGTGATTGGGTGGAGTTTGGTGATTGGGTGGAGTTTGGGTGGAGTTTGGCGTTTGGGTGGAGTTTGGCGATTGGGTGGAGTTTGGTGATTGGGTGGAGTTTGGGTGGAGTTTGGCGTTTGGGTGGAGTTTGGCGTTTGGGTGGAGTTTGGTGATTGGGTGGAGTTTGGGTGGAGTTTGGTGATTGGGTGGAGTTTGGGTGGAGTTTGGATGGAGTTTGGCGTTTGGGTGGAGTTTGGTGATTGGGTGGAGTTTGGGTGGAGTTTGGTGATTGGGTGGAGTTTGGCGTTTGGGTGGAGTTTGGTGATTGGGTGGAGTTTGGGTGGAGTTTGGCGTTTGGGTGGAGTTTGGCGTTTGGGTGGAGTTTGGTGATTGGGTGGAGTTTGGATGGAGTTTGGCGTTTGGGTGGAGTTTGGTGTTTGGGTGGAGTTTGGCGTTTGAGTGGAGTTTGGTGTTTGGGTGGAGTTTGGTGTTTGGGTGGAGTTTGGTGTTTGGGTGGAGTTTGGTGTTTGGGTGGAGTTTGGATGGGGTTTGGTGTTTGGATGGGGTTTGGTGTTTGGGTGGAGTTTGGTGTTTGGGTGGAATTTGGTGTTTGGGTGGAGTTTGGTGTTTGGGTGGAGTTTGGTGTTTGGGTGGAGTTTGGTATTTGGGTGGAGTTTGGTGTTTGGGTGGAGTTTGGTGTTTGGGTGGAGTTTGGTGTTTGGGTGGAGTTTGGTGTGTGGGTGGAGTTTGGTGTTTGGCGTTTGGGTGGAGTTTGGCGTTTGGGTGGAGTTTGGCGTTTGGGTGGAGTTTGGCGTTTGGGTGGAGTTTGGCGTTTGGGTGGAGTTTGGCGTTTGGGTGGAGTTTGGCGTTTGGGTGGAGTTTGGCGTTTGGGTGGAGTTTGGCGTTTGGGTGGAGTTTGGCGTTTGGGTGGAGTTTGGCGTTTGGGTGGAGTTTGGCGTTTGGGTGGAGCTTGGTGTTTGGGTGGAGTTTGGTGTTTGGGTGGAGTTTGGTGTTTGGGTGGAGCTTGGTGTTTGGGTGGAGTTTGGTGTTTGGGTGGAGCTTGGTGTTTGGGTGGAGCTTGGTGTTTGGGTGGAGCTTGGTGTTTGGGTGGAGCTTGGTGTTTGGGTGGAGTTTGGTGTTTGGGTGGAGTTTGGTGTTTGGGTGGAGTTTGGTGTTTGGGTGGAGTTTGGTGTTTGGGTGGAGTTTGGGTGGAGTTTGGTGTTTGGGTGGAGTTTGGTGTTTGGGTGGAGTTTGGTGTTTGGGTGGAGTTTGGGTGGAGTTTGGTGTTTGGGTGGAGTTTGGTGTTTGGGTGGAGTTTGGTGTTTGGGTGGAGTTTGGTGTATGGGTGGAGTTTGGTGTTTGGGTGGAGTTTGGCGATTGGGTGGAGTTTGGCGTTTGGGTGGAGTTTGGCGTTTGGGTGGAGTTTGGCGATTGTGTGGAGTTTGGTGATTGGGTGGAGTTTGGGTGGAGTTTGGATGGAGTTTGGTGTTTGGGTGGAATTTGGTGTTTGGGTGGAGTTTGGTGTTTGGGTGGAGTTTGGTGTTTGGGTGGAGTTTGGTGTTTGGGTGGAGTTTGGTGTTTGGGTGGAGTTTGGTGTTTGGGTGGAGTTTGGTGTTTGGGTGGAGTTTGGTGTTTGGGTGGAGTTTGGTGTTTGGGTGGAGCTTGGTGTTTGGGTGGAGCTTGGTGTTTGGGTGGAGCTTGGTGTTTGGGTGGAGCTTGGTGTTTGGGTGGAGTTTGGTGTTTGGGTGGAGTTTGGGTGGAGTTTGGTGTTTGGATGGAGTTTGGTGTTTGGATGGAGTTTGGTGTTTGGATGGAGTTTGGTGTTTGGGTGGAGTTTGGTATATGGGTGGAGTTTGGTGTATGGGTGGAGTTTGGAGTTTGGATGGAGTTTGGTGTTTGGATGGAGTTTGGTGTTTGGGTGGAGTTTGGTGATTGGGTGGAGTTTGGTGTTTGGGTGGAGTTTGGTGTTTGGGTGGAGTTTGGATGGAGTTTGCGGTTTGGGTGGAGTTTGGTGTTTGGGTGGAGTTTGGTGTTTGGGTGGAGTTTGGTGTTTGGGTGGAGTTTGGTGTTTGGGTGGAGTTTGGTGTTTGGGTGGAGTTTGGTGTTTGGGTGGAGTTTGGTGTTTGGGTGGAGTTTGGTGTTTGGGTGGAGTTTGGTGTTTGGGTGGAGTTTGGTGTTTGGGTGGAGTTTGGTGTTTGGGTGGAGTTTGGTGTTTGGGTGGAGTTTGGTGTTTGGATGGAGTTTGGTGTTTGGGTGGAGTTTGGATGGGGTTTGGTGTTTGGATGGGGTTTGGTGTTTGGGTGGAGTTTGGTGTTTGGGTGGAGTTTGGTGTTTGGGTGGAGTTTGGTGTTTGGGTGGAGTTTGGTGTTTGGGTGGAGTTTGGTGTTTGGGTGGAGTTTGGTGTTTGGGTGGAGTTTGGTGTTTGGGTGGAGTTTGGTGTTTGGGTGGAGTTTGGTGTGTGGGTGGAGTTTGGTGTTTGGTGTTTGGGTGGAGTTTGGCGTTTGGGTGGAGTTTGGCGTTTGGGTGGAGTTTGGCGTTTGTGTGGAGTTTGGCGTTTGGGTGGAGTTTGGCGTTTGGGTGGAGTTTGGCGTTTGGGTGGAGTTTGGCGTTTGGGTGGAGTTTGGCGTTTGGGTGGAGTTTGGCGATTGGGTGGAGTTTGGCGATTGGGTGGAGTTTGGCGATTGGGTGGAGTTTGGCGTTTGGGTGGAGTTTGGCGTTTGGGTGGAGTTTGGCGTTTGGGTGGAGTTTGGCGTTTGGGTGGAGTTTGGCGTTTGGGTGGAGTTTGGCGTTTGGGTGGAGTTTGGTGTTTGGGTGGTGTGTGGGTGGAGTTTGGTGTTTGGGTGGTGTGTGGGTGGAGTTTGGTGGATCAGATGAAGAGAAGGATACAAAGATTCCATTTCTGCATAAGGAAGTGAGTCTCTTTAATTGAAAACTGTCAGTGCCGAAGTGATTGGTTATAAATAAAAAGCTCACTTTTTTACTGCTGGGATGGTCTGATTTTATTCATGTTATGTAGAGCCTGCTCTGATCTCAAACACTTTCCCTTTAATACAGAAAAATAATTCCAAGGTGTTTCCAACGAGTGCAAACTTGTAATATTGTCTTTCTATTCACGCAGTGTCCTTCCTGTCAGAGGCAACCTTTAGTGTAACAAGTAGGCTCACATTAACACTGCAATGAAGTTACTGTGAAAATCCCCTAGTCGCCACATTCCGGCGCCTGTTCGGGTACACAGAGGGAGAATTCAGAATGTCCAATTCACCTAACAGCACGTCTTTCGGGACTTGTGGGAGGAATCCGGAGCACCCGGAGGAAACCCACGCAGACACGGGGAGAACGTGCAGACTCCGCACAGACAGTGACCCAAGCCGGGAATCGAACCTGGAACCCTGGAGCTGTGAAGCAACAGTGCTAACCACTGTGCTACCACAGTATTATTATTATCATAGTTTATCGCACTAAGAGGCAGGTTTAGAAAGCAGGCTTCAAGAACCACCTTGAGATTGAACCATTATTCAGCACCACAATCTAGCTAATTGATTTAATGTTATAAGGAGCATCTTAATTCTGGAAATTGCCGAAGGGTGCAATTTCTCATCCCTGCCAATACGTGCTGACCTTGTCAACAGTGTTTACATCCAAAGAACAAATAAATTTAAAAAATGAGTACACACCCACGGTCCCAACAGACTCCATAATCCTGACCCACATCAATCGGAGAGAATTTCACAAACTCTCATTTCAGTCTCTTGTGTGAAATTGATCAAGTCCGTATCAACTACGGGATCATTGAATCGATACAGAAGGCCATTCATCCCTGTGTTCTCCGAAGGAACAATTCTCTCCCACTCCCCCAACCCCTTCCCACCTTTGTCACATTCTTCCTTTGCAGATATTTAGAAAATATTGAAACATTGCACAGAAGGTCCAATGTCCCAACTGTGTCCATCGTGACCGGACCAGCCAGAAAAATAAGCCCCACAGCCCGTCATCCACCAACATTTTCCACTGTACCTCGGTACACGCGACAATAAACAAATCCAATCCAATCCAACACCCGTTTGTTCACCTTAACGGTGAAAGTCTGAAATAAAAACTTGTTTAATCGCACATTAATTACTTTTACAAATCCGAACTGACTGATCTGTTCATAGTTTTAAAAAAAAATATTTTTATTCTCCTTTTTCACATTTTCTCCCAAATTTGTACCCACCAACAATAAACAATAATCAGTAACGAATGTAATGTCAATCCCCATATCAATAGCAACAATCCCCCGTTATCATGATGCCCCCACAGGGGGCAATGGACGCAGAGAAGGCATTTGACTGGGTGGAATGGGATTATCTGTGGGAGGTATTGGACGGTTTGGATTTGGGCCGGGCTTCATTGACTAAGTCAGGCTGCTGTATCGGGCGCCTGTGGCAAGTGTTCAGACGAACAGGTTGACATTGGGCTATTTTAGGCTGCACCGGGGGACGAGGCAGGGATGCCCCCTCTCCCCGCTGTTGCTCGCACTGGCCAGAGAACCGCTGGCAATTGCATTGAGAGCCTCAAAGGGCCGGAAGGGATTGGTCCGGGGGGGGGGAACACCAAGTCTCGCTACATGCGGGCGATCTGCTCTTATACGTGTTGGACCCATTGAAAGGGATGGAAGAAATGATGGGGATTCTGGGGGATTTGGGCCGGTTTTCGGGGTATAAATTGAACATGGGGAAAAGCGAGATGTTCGCGATCCAGGCAAGGGGGCAGGAGAGGCGATTGGGGGAGCGTCCGTTTAGAGTGTAGGGGGAAGCCTCCGGTACCTAGGCATCCAGGTGGCGTGGGAATGAGAACTGCTACAGTAGCTGAATCTGGGCCGACTAGTAGACCAAATGAAGGAGGATGTTCGGGAGTGGGACGTGCTCCCGTTGTCACTAGCTGGGAGGGTGCAGACAGTGAAGATGACGGTCCTCCCGAGATTCCTGTTTGTGTTTCAGTGTCTCCCCATCTTTATTCCGCGGTCCTTCTTTAAACGGTCAATAAGGTGATCACTGGCTTTGTCTGGGCGGGTAAGGCCCGGCGAGTAAAAAAGAAGTTGGAGCGCAGCCGGGGGGAGGACGGGCTGGCACTCCCGAACTTTAGTAATTATTACTGGGCGGGGAATATAGCCATGATTAGGAAGTGGATGGTGGGGGGAGGGGGGGTCGGTGTGGGAGCAAGTAGAGGCCGGTACGCTACTACACCAGCCCCTGGTGGGCGCGGCCTGAGAGACTGGGGGCAATGGAGGAGACATGTGGGAGCAGAGGGAGCATCGGTCTGGTCTCCAATCTGCAATAGTCACCGGTTTGCCCCGGGGAGGTTAGATGGAGGGTTCCAGAGATGGCAGAGAGCAGGGATCGAGAGGATGGGAGATATGTTTATAGAGGGGAGCTTTCCCAGCTTGAGGGAGCTGGAATTGAAATTTGAACTGACGGGAGGGAATGAATTTAGGTACCTGCAGGCGTGAGACTTCCTACGCAGGCAGGTCTCAACCTTCCCGCTCCTACCACCAAGGGGGATACAGGACAGGGTAGCTTCCAGAGTGGGGGTGGGAGAGGGGAGGGTTTCGGACATCAGGTGATCTGTTCATAGTTGATCAATGATTTACTTTGTTTTGAATAACAAATTCCAGTCACTTCCTCACAATTGTATAGAGGACAAAGCAGCATCGCTTGATTGCTCCCCCTTCCACAAACATTCAAACCCTCCACTATCTTGTTATGCTCTCGGTGTAGCATAAACGGCTTCCTTGTGGTGCACTTGACAAAGGAAGGTTCAGACGTGGAGATAACTTCAACATGTTTATTAAACTATTTACACTTCTATTACTCGGGTTCGACACGACTGCTAATCCTACTATAGCTACCCAGACTGACTAACCAGTTGCTGCAATCCACGTGGTGGGTGTAATATTGAATCAACCCTGTGTCTGTTCTCACTGACTGTCTCCACTGGAAAGAGGCAGATCATGTGTGTGGTGTCCTTTATATATGGGTTGGTGTAATGCCCCCCTGTGGTCGTGTCACCTCTGTGTGTATCGTTAATGCCCATTGGTCGTGTCCTATTTGAATGTTCTATTGGTTGACTGTCTGTGTGTCATGTCTCTGGTGCTCCCTCTAGTGTCTAGCTAGTCTACATGTATTTACAGTAACCCCTTGTGTCTTTACAGTGATGCACATCACCACATCCACCGCTGTTTGTCTATGTACCATTTGTCAATGGACTCAGTCAATTATAAATAAAATAGGGCGGCATGTGGTGCAGTGGTTAGCACTGGGACTGCGGTGCTGAGGACCCGGGTTCGAATCCCGGCTCTGGGTCACTGTCTGTGTGGAGCTTGCACATTTTCCCCGTGTCTGCGTGGGTCTCACCCCACAACCCAAAGAGGTGCAGGGTAGTGGATTGGCCACGCTAAATTGCCCCTTAATTGGAAAAAAAAATAATAATAATTGGGTACTCTAAATTTTTTTTTAAAATTATAAATAAAATAAAAATAAATAACCTTTATTGTCACACGTAGGCTTACATTAACACTGCAATGAAGTTACTGTGAAAAACCTCTAGTCGCCACATTCCGGCGCTTGTTGGAAATGGAACGTGCACTGCTGGCCTTGTTCTGCATCACAAACCAGCTATCTAGCCCACTGAGCTAAACCAGACCCTTTTTTTTTTGTCGACTATGTACGTTTCCTTGGCCGAGAAAAATACTTTCCACTGTACTTCGGTACATGTGACAATAAACCAAATTAAATCATCAATGCAGCCGTGTGTACCATCTACAAGATGCACTGCAGTAACTCAACAAGGGACCTTAGTCAGTGGGTACCTTCCAAACCCACAACCACTACCATCCAGAATGACAGAGCAGCAGGTACCAGGGAACCCCACCACCTGGAGGTTCCCCTCCAAGCTCAAGATTCTCTTAAGGTTAACACGCAGGTTCAGTCGGCAGTTAGGAAGGCCAATGCAATGTTAGCATTCATGTCGAGAGGGCTAGAATACAAGACCAGGGATGTACTTCTGAGGCTGTATAAGGCTCTGGTCAGACCCCATTTGGAGTATTGTGAGCAGTTATGGGCCCCGTATCTAAGGAAGGATGTGCTGGCCTTGGAATGGGTCCAGAGGAGGTTCACAAGAATGATCCCTGGAATGAAGAGCTTGTCGTAGGAGGAACGGTCGAGGACTCTGGGTCTGTACTCGTTGGAGTTTAGAAGGATGAGGGGGGATCTTATTGAAACTTACAGGATACTGCGAGGCCTGGATAGAGTGGACGTGGAGAGGATGTTTCCACTTGTGGGAAAAACTAGAACCAGAGGGCACAATCTCAGACTAAAGGGACGATCCTTTAAAACAGAGATGAGGAGGAATTTCTTCAGCCAGAGGGTGGTGAATCTGTGGAACTCTTTGCCGCAGAAGGCTGTGGAGACCAAATCACTGAGTGTCTTTAAGACAGAGATAGATAGGTTCTTGATTAATAAGGGGATCAGGGGTTATGGGGAGAAGGCAGGAGAATGGGGACGAGAAAATATCAGCCGTGATTGAATGGCGGAGCAGACTCGATGGGCCGAGTGGCCTAATTCTGCTCCTGTCTTATGGTCTAAGTCACTCACCACCCTGATTTGGAAATATATCGACGCTCTTTCGCTGTCGCTGGGGCAACATCCTGGAACTATCTAACAGCACAGTTGGTATACCTACACCTCAGGGACTGCAACGGTTCAAGAAGGCAGCTCACCTCCACCTTCTGAAGGGCAGCTAGGGATGGGCAATAAATGCTGGTCTAGCCAGCGACACCCACACCCCAGAAATACTTTTTAAAAAAATAAACCAGCTGTTGGGGGGGGGGCAGTGCGGTAGCACAGTGGTTAGCTCTGTTGGTTCACAGCTCCAGGGTGTCCCAGGTTTGATTCCCGGCTTGGGTCACTGTCTGTGCGGAGTTTACACGTTCTCCCCGTGTGTGCGTGGGTTTCCTCCGGGTGCTCCGGTTTCCTCCCACAGTCCAAAGAGGTGCAGGTTAGGTGGATTGGCTGTGATAAATTGCCCTAAGTGTCCAAAAAAAAAAGGTTAGGTAGGGTTACGGGGATGGAGTGGAGTTCTGGAGATAGGGTGGAGATAGGGGCTTAGGTAGGGTGCTCTTTCCAAAGGCCAGTGCAGAATCAATGGGCTGAATGGCCTCCTTCTGCCTGTAAATTCTATGATTCTATGACCACTGCACGTGGTACAGGACGGCAATCAAATGGGGGGAGCACAAAGACAAGTGGTAGTTGTAGGGGACTGTATAATTAGGGGGAAATTAAATGAAAATCGCTTATTGTCACGAGTAGGCTTCAATGAAGTTACTGTGAAAAGCCCCTAGTCGCCACACTCCGGCACCTGTTCGGGGAGGCTATTACGGGAATTGAACCGTGCTGCTGGCCTGCTTTGGTCTGCTTTCAAAGCCAGCGATTTAGCCCAGTGCTAAACAGCAGGACTGACAGCATCCTTCGCAAGTAGGACCAAGAGTCCCACCTGGTAAGTTGCCTGCCCGGTGCCAGGGTGAGGGACATCTCTAACCGACTTGAAAGGATATTGGAGATGGTGGATCCAGTTGTTGTGATCCACATTTGGACAAACAACATCAGCAAGACTCACATCTTCTCTACTGAGTAGTACTACACTCCTATTATTATTTGTTTTTTAAATTTAGACTGCCCAATTCATTTTTTTCAATTAAGGGTCAATTTAGCGTGGATAATTCACCTACACTGCCCATCTTTGCGTAGTGGGGGCGAAACCTACGCAAACATGGGGCAATGTGCAAACTCCACATGGACAATGACCCAGAGCCGGGATCGAACCTGGGACCTTGGCGCTGTGAGGCAGCAGTGCTAACCACCGTGCCACCGTGATGGCCTTAGTAGTACTACACTCTTGTATGCTTCACCCGATGCCTAGGTCTATTGGAACAGCAATGGCAGGAGTTTTTGGGGGTTATTAGGGAGGCACAACAGAAATTCATCCCAAGGAGGAGGAAACTTGCTAAGGGGAGGACAAGGCAGCCATGGCTGACGAGGGATGTCAAGGACAGCATAAAAGCAAAAGAAAAAACAGACAAACTGGCGAGTTTAGTGGGAAGCCAGAGGATTGGGAATCCTTTCAAAGCGAGCAGAGGAAAACTAAAAAAGCAATAAGGGGGAGAAGATGAAATATGAATGCAAGCTAGCTAGTTATATAAAGGAAGATAGGAAGAGTTTTTTCAATATATAAAAGGTAAGAGAGAGGCAAAAATAGACATTGGACCATTGGAAAATGTGGCTGGAGAAGTAATAATAGGAAACAAAGAAATGGCAGAGGAACTGAATAGTTACTTTGCATCAGTCTTCACGGTGGAAGACACCAGTGGGATGCCAGAGCTCCAGGAGAGCCAGGGGGCAGAGGTGAGTGCAGTGACCATTACTAAGGAGAAGGTTCTGGGGAAACTGAAAGGTCTGAAGGTGGATAAGTCACCTGGACCAGATGGACTACACCCCAGGGTTCTAAAAGAGATAGCTGAGGAGATTGTGGAGGCATTGGTGATGATCTTTCAGGAATCACTGGAGGCAGGAAGGGTCCCAGAGGACTGGAAAGTGACTAATGTAACACTGCTGTTTAAGAAGGGAGGGAGGCAGAAGACGGGAAATTATAGGCCGGTTAGCCTGACTTCGGTCATTGGTAAGATTTTAGAGTCTGTTATTAAAGATGAGATTGCGGAGTACTTGGAAGTGCACGGTAAAATAGGACTGAGTCAGCACGGCTTCATCAAGGGGAGGTCGTGTCTGACAAATCTGTTAGAGTTCTTTGAGGAGGTAACAAGAAAGTTAGACAAAGAAGAACCAGTGGACGTGATTTATTTAGATTTCCAGGAGGCCTTTGACAAGGTGCCACATAGGAGACTGTTAAATAAGTTCAGAGCCCATGGTGTTCAGGGTAAGATCCTGGCATGGATAGAGGATTGGCTGACTGGCAGAAGGCAGAGAGTGGGGATAAAGGGGTCTTTTTCAGGATGGCAGCCGGTGACTAGTGGTGTGCCTCAGGGGTCTGTGCTGGGACCACAACTTTTCACAATATACATTAATGATCTGGAAGAAGGAACTGAAGGCTCTGTTGCTAAGTTTGCAGATGATACAAAGATCTGTAGAGGGACAGGTAGTATTGAGGAAGCAGGCGGGCTGCAGAAGGATTTGGACAGGCTAGGAGAGTGGGCAATGAACATAGAACATAGAACGATACAGCGCAGTACAGGCCCTTCGGCCCACGATGTTGCACCGAAACAAAAGCCATCTAACCTACACTATGCCATTATCATCCATATGTTTATCCAATAAACTTTTAAATGCCCTCAATGTTGGCGAGTTCACTACTGTAGCAGGTAGGGCATTCCACGGCCTCACTACTCTTTGCGTAAAGAACCTACCTCTGACCTCTGTCCTATATCTATTACCCCTCAGTTTAAAGCTATGTCCCCTCGTGCCAGCCATATCCATCCGCGGGAGAAGGCTCTCACTGTCCACCCTATCTAACCCTCTGAAGTGGCAGATGAAATACAATGTGAAAATGTGTGAGGTTATGCACTTTGGAAGGAGGAATTTAGGCACAGACTACTTTCTAAATGGGGAGATGCGTCGGAAATCAGAAGCACAAAGGGACTTGGGAATCCTTGTTCACGATTCTCTTGCGGTTAACGTGCTGGTTCAGTCAGCAGTTCGGAAGGCAAATGCAATGTTAGCATTCATGTCGAGAGGGCTAGAATACAAGACCAGGGATGTACTTCTGAGGCTGTATAAGGTTCTGGTCAGACCCATTTGGAGTATTGTGAGCAGTTTTGGGCCCCGTATCGAAGGAAGGATGTGCTGGCCTTGGAAAGGGTCCAAGAATGGGGTCAAGAATGATCCCTGGAATGAAGAGCTTGCCGTACAAGGAACGGTTGAAGACTCTGGGTCGGTACTCGTTGGGGTTAAGATGGATGAGGGGGGATCTTATTGAAACTTACAGGGCAGAGAGATCGGGCAGAGGGAGCTGGGCCGAGGGAGCTGGGCAGAGAGATCGGGCCGAGGGAGCTGGGCAGAGAGATCGGGCCGAGGGAGCTGGGCAGAGAGATCGGGCCGAGGGAGCTGGGCCGAGGGAGCTGGGCCGAGGGAGCTGGGCCGAGGGAGCTGGGCAGAGAGATCGGGCCGAGGGAGCTGGGCCGAGGGAGCTGGGCCGAGGGAGCTGGGCCGAGGGAGCTGGGCCGAGGGAGCTGGGCCGAGGGAGCTGGGCCGAGGGAGCTGGGCCGAGGGAGCTGGGCCGAGGGAGCTGGGCCGAGGGAGCTGGGCCGAGGGAGCTGGGCCGAGGGAGCTGGGCCGAGGGAGCTGGGCCGAGGGAGCTGGGCCGAGGGAGCTGGGCCGAGGGAGCTGGGCCGACGGAGCTGGGCCGAGGGAGCTGGGCCGAGGGAGCTGGGCCGAGGGAGCTGGGCCGAGGGAGCTGGGCCGAGGGAGCTGGGCCGAGGGAGCTGGGCCGAGGGAGCTGGGCCGAGGGTGCTGGGCCGAGGGAGCTGGGCCGAGGGAGCTGGGCCGAGGGAGCTGGGCCGAGGGAGCTGGGCCGAGGGAGCTGGGCCGAGGGAGCTGGGCAGAGGGAGCTGGGCAGAGGGAGCTGGGCAGAGGGAGCTGGGCAGAGAGATCGGGCCGAGGGAGCTGGGCAGAGTGATCGGGCCGAGGGAGCTGGGCCGAGGGAGCTGGGCCGAGGGAGCTGGGCCGAGGGAGCTGGGCCGAGGGAGCTGGGCCGAGGGAGCTGGGCCGAGGGAGCTGGGCCGAGGGAGCTGGGCCGAGGGATCTGGGCCGAGGGAGCTGGGCCGAGGGAGCTGGGCAGAGGGAGCTGGGCAGAGGGAGCTGGGCAGAGGGAGCTGGGCTGAGGGATTTGGGCCGAGGGAGCTGGGCCGAGGGAGCTGGGCCGAGGGAGCTGGGCCGAGGGAGCTGGGCCGAGGGAGCTGGGCCGAGGGAGCTGGGCAGAGGGAGCTGGGCCGAGGGAGCTGGGCCGAGGGAGCTGGGCCGAGGGAGCTGGGCCGAGGGAGCTGGGCCGAGGGAGCTGGGCCGAGGGAGCTGGGCCGAGGGAGCTGGGCCGAGGGAGCTGGGCCGAGGGAGCTGGGCCGAGGGAGCTGGGCCGAGGGAGCTGGGCCGAGGGAGCTGGGCCGAGGGAGCTGGGCCGAGGGAGCTGGGCCGAGGGAGCTGGGCCGAGGGTGCTGGGCCGAGGGAGCTGGGCCGAGGGAGCTGGGCCGAGGGAGCTGGGCCGAGGGAGCTGGGCCGAGGGAGCTGGGCCGAGGGAGCTGGGCCGAGGGAGCTGGGCCGAGGGAGCTGGGCCGAGGGAGCTGGGCCGAGGGAGCTGGGCCGAGGGAGCTGGGCCGAGGGAGCTGGGCCGAGGGAGCTGGGCCGAGGGAGCTGGGCCGAGGGAGCTGGGCCGAGGGTGCTGGGCCGAGGGAGCTGGGCCGAGGGAGCTGGGCCGAGGGAGCTGGGCCGAGGGATCTGGGCCGAGGGAGCTGGGCCGAGGGAGCTGGGCCGAGGGAGCTGGGCCGAGGGATCTGGGCCGAGGGATCTGGGCCGAGGGAGCTGGGCCGAGGGAGCTGGGCCGAGGGAGCTGGGCCGAGGGAGCTGGGCAGAGGGACCTTGGCAGAGGGAGCTGGGCAGAGGGATCTGTGCAGAGGGATCTGGGAAGAGAGATCGGGCAGAAGGATCTGGGAAGAGAGATCAGGCCGAGGGAGCTGGGCAGAGGGAGCTGGGCCGAGGGAGCTGGGCAGAGGGAGCTGGGCAGAGGGAGCTGGGCAGAGGGAGCTGGGCAGAGGGAGCTGGGCAGAGGGAGCTGGGCTGAGGGATTTGGGCTGAGGGAGCTGGGCAGAGGGAGCTGGGCAGAGGGAGCTGGGCAGAGGGAGCTGGGCAGAGGGAGCTGGGCAGAGGGAGCTGGGCGGAGGGAGCTGGGCGGAGGGAGCTGGGCGGAGGGAGCTGGGCGGAGGGAGCTGGGCGGAGGGAGCTGGGCGGAGGGAGCTGGGCGGAGGGAGCTGGGCGGAGGGAGCTGGGCAGAGGGAGCTGGGCAGAGGGAGCTGGGCAGAGGGAGCTGGGCAGAGGGAGCTGGGCAGAGGGAGCTGGGCAGAGGGAGCTGGGCAGAGGGAGCTGGGCAGAGGGAGCTGGGCAGAGGGAGCTGGGCAGAGGGAGCTGGGCCGAGGGAGCTGGGCATAGGGAGCTGGGCAGAGGGACCTTGGCAGAGGGATCTGTGCAGAGGGATCTGTGCAGAGGGATCTGGGAAGAGAGATCGGGCAGAGAGATCAGGCCGAGGGAGCTGGGCCGAGGGAGCTGGGCCGAGGGAGCTGGGCCGAGGGAGCTGGGCCGAGGGAGCTGGGCCGAGGGAGCTGGGCCGAGGGAGCTGGGCAGAGGGACCTTGGCAGAGGGAGCTGGGCCGAGGGAGCTGGGCAGAGTGATCTGTGCAGAGGGATCTGGGAAGAGAGATCGGGCAGAAGGATCTGGGAAGAGAGATCAGGCCGAGGGAGCTGGGCCGAGGGAGCTGGGCAGAGGGAGCTGGGCAGAGGGAGCTGGGCAGAGGGATTTGGGCTGAGGGAGCTGGGCCGAGGGAGCTGGGCAGAGGGAGCTGGGCAGAGGGAGCTGGGCTGAGGGATTTGGGCAGAGGGAGCTGGGCAGAGGGAGCTGGGCTGAGGGATTTGGGCTGAGGGAGCTGGGCCGAGGGAGCTGGGCAGAGGGAGCTGGGCAGAGGGAGCTGGGCATAGGGAGCTGGGCAGAGAGATCTGGGCCGAGGGATCTGGGAAGAGAGATCGGGCCGAGGGAGCTGGGCCGAGGGAGCTGGGCCGAGGGAGCTGGGCCGAGGGAGCTGGGCCGAGGGAGCTGGGCCGAGGGAGCTGGGCCGAGAGATCTGGGCCGAGGGAGCTGGGCAGAGGGAGCTGGGCAGAGGGAACTGGGCAGAGGGAGCTGGGCAGAGGGAACTGGGCAGAGGGAGCTGGGCCGAGGGAGCTGGGCAGAGGGATCTGTGCAGAGGGATCGGGAAGAGAGATCAGGCCGAGGGAGCTGGGCCGAGGGAGCTGGGCCGAGGGAGCTGGGCCGAGGGAGCTGGGCAGAGGGAGCTGGGCCGAGGGAGCTGGGCCGAGGGAGCTGGGCCGAGGGAGCTGGGCCGAGGGAGCTGGGCCGAGGGAGCTGGGCCGAGGGAGCTGGGCCGAGGGAGCTGGGCCGAGGGAGCTGGGCAGAGGGAGCTGGGCAGAGGGAGCTGGGCAGAGGGATCTGGGCAGAGGGATCTGGGCAGAGGGATCTGGGCAGAGGCAGCTGGGCAGAGAAGGCTGGGCAGAGAAGGCTGGGCAGAGAAGGCTGGGCAGAGGGAGCTGGGCAGAGGGAGCTGGGCAGAGGGAGCTGGGCTGAGGGAGCTGGTGTGAGGGAGCTGGTGTGAGGGAGCTGGGCTGAGGGAGCTGGGCTGAGGGATCTGGGCCGAGGGAGCTGGGCAGAGGGAGCTGGGCAGAGGGAGCTGGGCCGAGGGAGCTGGGCCGAGGGAGCTGGGCCGAGGGAGCTGGGCCGAGGGAGCTGGGCCGAGGGAGCTGGGAAGAGAGATCTGGGCAGAGGGAGCTGGGCCGAGGGAGCTAGGCCGAGAGATCTGGGCCGAGGGAGCTGGGCCGAGGGAGCTGGGAAGAGAGATCGGGCAGAGGGAGCTGGGCAGAGGGAGCTGGGCAGAGGGAGCTGGGCAGAGGGAGCTGGGCAGAGGGAGCTGGGCAGAGGGAGCTGGTTTGGATTTCGGCGGCAGCGGTGCGCAGGGGCCTTCTGGGAGGTGAGTAGTTAGTTTAAAAGCTCTTACCTTTACAGGAGCAGCCCATTGGATTTCGGCGGCAGCGGTGCGCAGGGGCCTTCTTGGAGGTGAGTAGTGAGTTTAAAAACCTTACCTTTACAGGAGCAGCCCTTTGGATTTCGGCGGCAGCGGTGCGCAGGGGCCTTCTGGGAGGTGAGTAGTTAGTTTAAAAGCTCTTACCTTTACAGGAGCAGCCCATTGGATTTCGGCGGCAGCGGTGCGCAGGGGCCTTCTGGGAGGTGAGTAGTTAGTTTAAAAGCTCTTACCTTTACAGGAGCAGCCCATTGGATTTCGGCGGGAACCGGAAGTTCGACCTCTGGCAAGTCCCCCCCCCCCCCCCCCCCCCCCCCCAATAAATTCTGGTGGAGAGGAAACCCGAGACACTACACGTGTAGTGTCTCCCACCCACCCTCCTCCTCTAACCGAATAATAAGACCCATTGGTGTAAGGTAAGTGCCATATTATATTATTATACTATTAGCATTGTGCAGGTCAAGGATTGGAGGTGGAGGAGCAGTCTCTGTCAGCGAGAGAACCTGAGAACATCTCAGAAGGTAAGTAAGTGATTTTTACTTTTATACCTTTTTTTCAAATTGTGTGTGTCGGGGGGGACAGAAAAGCTGTGACCTGAGTGGCTGGTTGGGATTCTAACCTAAATTTTTTTGACTATTTGGGAACTAATTAAACATAATAACTTAATTATAATTTAGAGGATATCTAAGCCAGAGATCGGAGGATATTATAGTTAGCTATCGCATTTCTATTAGAAATCTAGTGCTAGGAAACAGATAGTTGACAGTAACTTTGTAATTTAAAAAAAAAAAAGTATTTATAAAAAAAAAAAGACAAATTTTAATTTTAATTAATTGACGCAATGTCAGTTAGAGGGGTGCTGTGCTCTGACTGTGAGATGTGGCAGGTCCGGGAGGCTTCCAGCGTCCTGGATGGCTTCATCTGCAGAAAGTGCACCCAACTGCAGCTCCTCACAGACCGCATGGTTCGGTTGGAGCAGCAATTGGATGCACTTAGGAGCATGCAGGTGGCGGAAAGCGTCATAGATCGCAGTTATGTAAGTGTGGTCACACCCAAGGTGCAGGCAGAGAAATGGGTGACCACCAGAAAGGGCAGGCAGTCAGTGCAGGAATCCCCTGTGGTTGTCCCCCTCTCGAACAGATATACCCCTTTGGATACTGTCGGGGGGGATAGCCTATCAGGGGAAAACAGCAGCAGCCAGAGCAGTGGCACCACGGCTGGCTCTGATGTTCAGAAGGGAGGGTCAAAGCGCAGAAGAGTAATAGTTATAGGGGACTCTATAGTCAGGGGAACAGATAGGCGCTTCTGTGGACGTGAAAGAGACTCCAGGATGGTATGTTGCCTCCCTGGTGCCAGGGTCCAGGATGTCTCCGAACGGGTAGAGGGAATCCTGAAGGGGGAGGGCAAACAGGCAGAGGTCGTTGTACATATTGGTACTAACGACATAGGCAGGAAGAGGCATGAGGTCCTGCAGCAGGAGTTCAGGGAGCTAGGCAGAAAGTTAAAAGACAGGACCTCGAGGGTTGTAATCTCGGGATTACTCCCTGTGCCACGTGCCAGTGAGGCTAGAAATAGGAAGATAGAGCAGACAAACACGTGGCTAAACAGCTGGTGTAGGAGGGAGGGTTTCGGTTATCTGGACCACTGGGAGCTCTTCCGGGGCAGGTGTGACCTGTATAAGATGGACGGGTTGCATCTAAACCGGAGAGGCATAAATATCCTGGCCGCGAGATTTGCTAGTGTCACACGGGAGGGTTTAAACTAGTATGGCAGGGGGGTGGGCACGGGAGCAATAGGTCAGAAGGTGAGAGCGTTGAGGGAGAACTAGGGAATATGGACAGTGTGGCTCTGAGGCAGAGCAGACGGGGAGAAGTTGCTGAACACAGCGGGTCTGGTGGCCTGAAGTGCATATGTTTTAATGCAAGGAGCATTACGGGTAAGGCAGATGAACTTAGAGCTTGGATTACTACTTGGAACTATGATGTTGTTGCCATTACAGAGACCTGGTTGAGGGAAGGGCAGGATTGGCAGCTAAACGTTCCAGGATTTAGATGTTTCAGGCGGGATAGAGGGGGATGTAAAAGGGGAGGCGGAGTTGCGCTACTTGTTCAGGAGAGTATCACAGCTATACAGCGAGAGGACACCTCAGAGGGCAGTGAGGCTATATGGGTAGAGATCAGGAATAAGAAGGGTGCAGTCACAATGTTGGGGGTATACTACAGGCCTCCCAACAGCCAGCGGGAGATAGAGGAGCAGATAGGTAGACAGATTTTGGAAAAGAGTAAAAACAACAGGGTTGTGGTGATGGGAGACTTCAACTTCCCCAATATTGACTGGGACTCACTTAGTGCCAGAGGCTTAGACGGGGCAGAGTTTGTAAGGAGCATCCAGGAGGGCTTCTTAAAACAATATGTAAACAGTCCAACTAGGGAAGAGGCGGTACTGGACCTGGTATTGGGGAATGAGCCCGGCCAGGTGGTAGATGTTTCAGTAGGGGAGCATTTCGGTAACAGTGACCACAATTCAGTAAGTTTTAAAGTACTGGTGGACAAGGATAAGAGTGGTCCGAGGATGAATGTGCTAAATTGGGGGAAGGCTAATTATAACAATATTAGGCGGGAACTGAAGAGCATAGATTGGGGGCGGATGTTTGAGGGCAAATCAACATCTGACATGTGGGAGGCTTTCAAGTGTCAGTTGATAGGAATACAGGACAGGCATGTTCCTGTGAGGAAGAAAGACAAATACGGCAATTTTCGGGAACCTTGGATGACGAATGATATTGTAGGCCTCGTCAAAAAGAAAAAGGAGGCATTTGTCAGGGCTAAAAGGCTGGGAACAGACGAAGCCTGTGTGGCATATAAGGAAAGTAGGAAGGAACTTAAGCAGGGAGTCAGGAGGGCTAGAAGGGGTCATGAAAAGTCATTGGCAAATAGGGTTAAGGAAAATCCCAAGGCTTTTTACACTTACATAAAAAGCAAGAGGGTAGCCAGAGAAAGGGTTGGCCCACTGAAGGATAGGCAAGGGAATCTATGTGTGGAGCCAGAGGAAATGGGCGAGGTACTAAATGAATACTTTGCATCAGTATTCACCAAAGAGAAGGAATTGGTAGATGTTGAGTCTGGAGAAGGGGGTGTAGATAGCCTGGGTCACATTGTGATCCAAAAAGACGAGGTGTTGGGTGTCTTAAAAAATATTAAGGTAGATAAGTCCCCAGGGCCGGATGGGATCTACCCCAGAATACTGAAGGAGGCTGGAGAGGAAATTGCTGAGGCCTTGACAGAAATCTTTGGATCCTCGCTGTCTTCAGGGGATGTCCCGGAGGACTGGAGAATAGCCAATGTTGTTCCTCTGTTTAAGAAGGGTGGCAGGGATAATCCCGGGAACTACAGGCCGGTGAGCCTTACTTCAGTGGTAGGGAAATTACTGGAGAGAATTCTTCGAGACAGGATCTACTCCCATTTGGAAGCAAATGGACGTATTAGTGAGAGGCAGCACGGTTTTGTGAAGGGGAGGTCGTGTCTCACTAACTTGATAGAGTTTTTCGAGGAGGTCACTAAGATGATTGATGCAGGTAGGGCAGTAGATGTTGTCTATATGGACTTCAGTAAGGCCTTTGACAAGGTCCCTCATGGTAGACTAGTACAAAAGGTGAAGTCACACGGGATCAGGGGTGAACTGGCAAGGTGGATACAGAACTGGCTAGGCCATAGAAGGCAGAGGGTAGCAATGGAGGGATGCTTTTCTAATTGGAGGGCTGTGACCAGTGGTGTTCCACAGGGATCAGTGCTGGGACCTTTGCTCTTTGTAGTATATATAAATGATTTGGAGGAAAATGTAACTGGTCTGATTAGTAAGTTTGCAGACGACACAAAGGTTGGTGGAATTGCGGATAGCGATGAGGACTGTCTGAGGATACAGCAGGATTTAGATTGTCTGGAGACTTGGGCGGAGAGATGGCAGATGGAGTTTAACCTGGACAAATGTGAGGTAATGCATTTTGGAAGGGCTAATGCAGGTAGGGAATATACAGTGAATGGTAGAACCCTCAAGAGTATTGAAAGTCAAAGAGATCTAGGAGTACAGGTCCACAGATCACTGAAAGGGGCTACACAGGTGGAGAAGGTAGTCAAGAAGGCATACGGCATGCTTGCCTTCATTGGCCGGGGCATTGAGTATAAGAATTGGCAAGTCATGTTGCAGCTGTATAGAACCTTAGTTAGGCCACACTTGGAGTATAGTGTTCAATTCTGGTCGCCACACTACCAGAAGGATGTGGAGGCTTTAGAGAGGGTGCAGAAGAGATTTACCAGAATGTTGCCTGGTATGGAGGGCATAAGCTATGAGGAGCGATTGAATAAACTCGGTTTGTTCTCACTGGAACGAAGGAGGTTGAGGGGCGACCTGATAGAGGTATACAAAATTATGAGGGGCATAGACAGAGTGGATAGTCAGAGGCTTTTCCCCAGGGTAGAGGGGTCAATTACTAGGGGGCATAGGTTTAAGGTGAGAGGGGCAAAGTTGAGAGTAGATGTACGAGGCAAGTTTTTTACGCAGAGGGTAGTGGGTGCCTGGAACTCACTACCGGAGGAGGTAGTGGAGGCAGGGACGATAGGGACATTTAAGGGGCATCTTGACAAATATATGAATAGGATGGGAATAGAAGGATACGGACCCAGGAAGTGTAGAAGATTGTAGTTTAATCGGGCAGTATGGTCGGCACGGGCTTGGAGGGCCGAAGGGCCTGTTCCTGTGCTGTACATTTCTTTGTTCTTTGTTCTTTGTTCTATAGGGAGCTGGGCAGAGGGAGCTGGGCAGAGTGAGCTCGGCAGAGGGATCTGGGCAGAGGCAGCTGGGCAGAGAAGGCTGGGCAGAGGGAGCTGGGCAGAGGGAGCTGGGCAGAGGGAGCTGGTGTGAGGGAGCTGGTGTGAGGGAGCTGGGCTGAGGGAGCTGGGCTGAGGGATCTGGGCCGAGGGAGCTGGGCAGAGGGAGCTGGGCAGAGGGAACTGGGCAGAGGGAGCTGGGCCGAGGGAGCTGGGCCGAGGGAGCTGGGCCGAGGGAGCTGGGCCGAGGGAGCTGGGCCGAGGGAGCTAGGCCGAGAGAGCTGGGCCGAGGGAGCTGGGCCGAGGGAGCTGGGAAGAGAGATCGGGCAGAGGGAGCTGGGCAGAGGGAGCTGGGCAGAGGGAGCTGGGCAGAGTGAGCTGGGCAGAGGGATCTGGGCAGAGGCAGCTGGGCAGAGAAGGCTGGGCAGAGAAGGCTGGGCAGAGGGAGCTGGGCAGAGGGAGCTGGGCAGAGGGATCTGGGCAGAGGGAGCTGGGCCGAGGGATCTGGGCCGAGGGAGCTGGGCCGAGGGAGCTGGGCCGAGGGAGCTGGGCCGAGGGAGCTGGGCCGAGGGAGCTGGGCCGAGGGAGCTGGGCCGAGGGAGCTGGGCCGAGGGAGCTGGGCCGAGGGAGCTGGGCCGAGGGAGCTGGGCAGAGGGAGCTGGGCAGAGGGAGCTGGGCAGAGGGAGCTGGGCAGAGGGATCTGGGAAGAGAGATCGGGCAGAGGGAGCTGGGCAGAGGGAGCTGGGCAGAGGGAGCTGGGCAGAGGGAGCTGGGCAGAGGGAGCTGGTCATAGGGAGCTGGGCAGAGGGAGCTGGGCAGAGTGAGCTGGGCAGAGGGATCTGGGCAGAGGCAGCTGGGCAGAGAAGGCTGGGCAGAGAAGGCTGGGCAGAGGGAGCTGGGCAGAGGGAGCTGGGCAGAGGGAGCTGGTGTGAGGGAGCTGGGCTGAGGGAGCTGGGCAGAGGGAGCTGGGCAGAGGGAGCTGGGCAGAGGGAGCTGGGCAGAGGGAGCTGGGCAGAGGGAGCTGGGCAGAGGGAGCTGGGCAGAGGGATCTGGGCAGAGGCAGCTGGGCAGAGAAGGCTGGGCAGAGAAGGCTGGGCAGAGGGAGCTGGGCAGAGGGAGCTGGGCAGAGGGAGCTGGGCAGAGGGAGCTGGGCAGAGGGACCTGGGCAGAGGGACCTGGGCAGAGGGAGCTGGGCTGAGGGAGCTGAGCAGAGGGATCTGGGCAGAGGGAGCTGGGCAGAGGGACCTGGGCAGAGGGACCTGGGCAGAGGGAGCTGGGCAGAGGGAGCTGGGCAGAGGGATCTGGGCAGAGGGATCTGGGCAGAGGGATCTGGGCAGAGGGATCTGGGCAGAGGGATCGGGCAGAGGGAGCTGGGCAGAGGGAGCTGGGCAGAGGGAGCTGGGCAGAGGGAGCTGGGCAGAGGGAGCTGGGCAGAGGGAGCTGGGCAGAGGGAGCTGGGCAGAGGGATCTGGGCAGAGGCAGCTGGGCAGAGAAGGCTGGGCAGAGAAGGCTGGGCAGAGGGAGCTGGGCAGAGGGAGCTGGGCAGAGGGAGCTGGGCAGAGGGAGCTGGGCAGAGGGATCTGGGCAGAGGGATCTGGGCAGAGAAGGCTGGGCAGAGAAGGCTGGGCAGAGGGAGCTGGGCAGAGGGAGCTGGGCAGAGGGAGCTGGGCAGAGGGAGCTGGGCAGAGGGAGCTGGGCAGAGGGAGCTGGGCAGAGGGAGCTGGGCAGAGGGAGCTGGGCAGAGGGATCTGGGAAGAGAGATCGGGCAGAGGGAGCTGGGCAGAGGGATCTGGGAAGAGAGATCGGGCAGAGGGAGCTGGGCAGAGGGAGCTGGGCAGAGGGAGCTGGGCAGAGTGAGCTGGGCAGAGGGATCTGGGCAGAGGCAGCTGGGCAGAGAAGGCTGGGCAGAGGGAGCTGGGCGGAGGGAGCTGGGCAGAGGGAGCTGGGCAGAGGGAGCTGGGCAGAGGGAGCTGGGCAGAGGGAGCTGGTGTGAGGGAGCTGGGCTGAGGGAGCTGGGCAGAGGGAGCTGGGCCGAGGGAGCTGGGCCGAGGGAGCTGGGCCGAGGGAGCTGGGCCGAGGGAGCTGGGCCGAGGGAGCTGGGCCGAGGGAGCTGGGCCGAGGGAGCTGGGCCGAGGGAGCTGGGCCGAGGGAGCTGGGCCGAGGGAGCTGGGCCGAGGGAGCTGGGCCGAGGGAGCTGGGCCGAGGGAGCTGGGCCGAGGGAGCTGGGCCGAGGGAGCTGGGCCGAGGAAGCTGGGCCGAGGGAGCTGGGCCGAGGGAGCTGGGCCGAGGGAGCTGGGCCGAGGGTGCTGGGCCGAGGGAGCTGGGCCGAGGGAGCTGGGCCGAGGGAGCTGGGCCGAGGGAGCTGGGCCGAGGGAGCTGGGCCGAGGGAGCTGGGCCGAGGGAGCTGGGCCGAGGGAGCTGGGCCGAGGGAGCTGGGCCGAGGGAGCTGGGCCGAGGGAGCTGGGCCGAGGGAGCTGGGCCGAGGGAGCTGGGCCGAGGGAGCTGGGCCGAGGGAGCTGGGCCGAGGGAGCTGGGCCGAGGGAGCTGGGCCGAGGGTGCTGGGCCGAGGGAGCTGGGCCGAGGGAGCTGGGCCGAGGGAGCTGGGCCGAGGGATCTGGGCCGAGGGAGCTGGGCCGAGGGAGCTGGGCCGAGGGAGCTGGGCCGAGGGATCTGGGCCGAGGGATCTGGGCCGAGGGAGCTGGGCCGAGGGAGCTGGGCCGAGGGAGCTGGGCCGAGGGAGCTGGGCAGAGGGACCTTGGCAGAGGGAGCTGGGCAGAGGGATCTGTGCAGAGGGATCTGGGAAGAGAGATCGGGCAGAAGGATCTGGGAAGAGAGATCAGGCCGAGGGAGCTGGGCAGAGGGAGCTGGGCCGAGGGAGCTGGGCAGAGGGAGCTGGGCAGAGGGAGCTGGGCAGAGGGAGCTGGGCAGAGGGAGCTGGGCAGAGGGAGCTGGGCTGAGGGATTTGGGCTGAGGGAGCTGGGCAGAGGGAGCTGGGCAGAGGGAGCTGGGCAGAGGGAGCTGGGCAGAGGGAGCTGGGCAGAGGGAGCTGGGCGGAGGGAGCTGGGCGGAGGGAGCTGGGCGGAGGGAGCTGGGCGGAGGGAGCTGGGCGGAGGGAGCTGGGCGGAGGGAGCTGGGCGGAGGGAGCTGGGCAGAGGGAGCTGGGCAGAGGGAGCTGGGCAGAGGGAGCTGGGCAGAGGGAGCTGGGCAGAGGGAGCTGGGCAGAGGGAGCTGGGCAGAGGGAGCTGGGCAGAGGGAGCTGGGCAGAGGGAGCTGGGCAGAGGGAGCTGGGCAGAGGGAGCTGGGCCGAGGGAGCTGGGCATAGGGAGCTGGGCAGAGGGACCTTGGCAGAGGGATCTGTGCAGAGGGATCTGTGCAGAGGGATCTGGGAAGAGAGATCGGGCAGAGAGATCAGGCCGAGGGAGCTGGGCCGAGGGAGCTGGGCCGAGGGAGCTGGGCCGAGGGAGCTGGGCCGAGGGAGCTGGGCCGAGGGAGCTGGGCCGAGGGAGCTGGGCAGAGGGACCTTGGCAGAGGGAGCTGGGCCGAGGGAGCTGGGCAGAGTGATCTGTGCAGAGGGATCTGGGAAGAGAGATCGGGCAGAAGGATCTGGGAAGAGAGATCAGGCCGAGGGAGCTGGGCCGAGGGAGCTGGGCAGAGGGAGCTGGGCAGAGGGAGCTGGGCAGAGGGATTTGGGCTGAGGGAGCTGGGCCGAGGGAGCTGGGCAGAGGGAGCTGGGCAGAGGGAGCTGGGCTGAGGGATTTGGGCAGAGGGAGCTGGGCAGAGGGAGCTGGGCTGAGGGATTTGGGCTGATGGAGCTGGGCCGAGGGAGCTGGGCAGAGGGAGCTGGGCAGAGGGAGCTGGGCATAGGGAGCTGGGCAGAGAGATCTGGGCCGAGGGATCTGGGAAGAGAGATCGGGCCGAGGGAGCTGGGCCGAGGGAGCTGGGCCGAGGGAGCTGGGCCGAGGGAGCTGGGCCGAGGGAGCTGGGCCGAGGGAGCTGGGCCGAGAGATCTGGGCCGAGGGAGCTGGGCAGAGGGAGCTGGGCAGAGGGAACTGGGCAGAGGGAGCTGGGCAGAGGGAACTGGGCAGAGGGAGCTGGGCCGAGGGAGCTGGGCAGAGGGATCTGTGCAGAGGGATCGGGAAGAGAGATCAGGCCGAGGGAGCTGGGCCGAGGGAGCTGGGCCGAGGGAGCTGGGCCGAGGGAGCTGGGCAGAGGGAGCTGGGCCGAGGGAGCTGGGCCGAGGGAGCTGGGCCGAGGGAGCTGGGCCGAGGGAGCTGGGCCGAGGGAGCTGGGCCGAGGGAGCTGGGCCGAGGGAGCTGGGCCGAGGGAGCTGGGCAGAGGGAGCTGGGCAGAGGGAGCTGGGCAGAGGGATCTGGGCAGAGGGATCTGGGCAGAGGGATCTGGGCAGAGGCAGCTGGGCAGAGAAGGCTGGGCAGAGAAGGCTGGGCAGAGAAGGCTGGGCAGAGGGAGCTGGGCAGAGGGAGCTGGGCAGAGGGAGCTGGGCTGAGGGAGCTGGTGTGAGGGAGCTGGTGTGAGGGAGCTGGGCTGAGGGAGCTGGGCTGAGGGATCTGGGCCGAGGGAGCTGGGCAGAGGGAGCTGGGCAGAGGGAGCTGGGCCGAGGGAGCTGGGCCGAGGGAGCTGGGCCGAGGGAGCTGGGCCGAGGGAGCTGGGCCGAGGGAGCTGGGAAGAGAGATCTGGGCAGAGGGAGCTGGGCCGAGGGAGCTAGGCCGAGAGATCTGGGCCGAGGGAGCTGGGCCGAGGGAGCTGGGAAGAGAGATCGGGCAGAGGGAGCTGGGCAGAGGGAGCTGGGCAGAGGGAGCTGGGCAGAGGGAGCTGGGCAGAGGGAGCTGGGCAGAGGGAGCTGGTTTGGATTTCGGCGGCAGCGGTGCGCAGGGGCCTTCTGGGAGGTGAGTAGTTAGTTTAAAAGCTCTTACCTTTACAGGAGCAGCCCATTGGATTTCGGCGGCAGCGGTGCGCAGGGGCCTTCTTGGAGGTGAGTAGTGAGTTTAAAAACCTTACCTTTACAGGAGCAGCCCTTTGGATTTCGGCGGCAGCGGTGCGCAGGGGCCTTCTGGGAGGTGAGTAGTTAGTTTAAAAGCTCTTACCTTTACAGGAGCAGCCCATTGGATTTCGGCGGCAGCGGTGCGCAGGGGCCTTCTGGGAGGTGAGTAGTTAGTTTAAAAGCTCTTACCTTTACAGGAGCAGCCCATTGGATTTCGGCGGGAACCGGAAGTTCGACCTCTGGCAAGTCCCCCCCCCCCCCCCCCCCCCCCCCCAATAAATTCTGGTGGAGAGGAAACCCGAGACACTACACGTGTAGTGTCTCCCACCCACCCTCCTCCTCTAACCGAATAATAAGACCCATTGGTGTAAGGTAAGTGCCATATTATATTATTATACTATTAGCATTGTGCAGGTCAAGGATTGGAGGTGGAGGAGCAGTCTCTGTCAGCGAGAGAACCTGAGAACATCTCAGAAGGTAAGTAAGTGATTTTTACTTTTATACCTTTTTTTCAAATTGTGTGTGTCGGGGGGGACAGAAAAGCTGTGACCTGAGTGGCTGGTTGGGATTCTAACCTAAATTTTTTTGACTATTTGGGAACTAATTAAACATAATAACTTAATTATAATTTAGAGGATATCTAAGCCAGAGATCGGAGGATATTATAGTTAGCTATCGCATTTCTATTAGAAATCTAGTGCTAGGAAACAGATAGTTGACAGTAACTTTGTAATTTAAAAAAAAAAAAGTATTTATAAAAAAAAAAAGACAAATTTTAATTTTAATTAATTGACGCAATGTCAGTTAGAGGGGTGCTGTGCTCTGACTGTGAGATGTGGCAGGTCCGGGAGGCTTCCAGCGTCCTGGATGGCTTCATCTGCAGAAAGTGCACCCAACTGCAGCTCCTCACAGACCGCATGGTTCGGTTGGAGCAGCAATTGGATGCACTTAGGAGCATGCAGGTGGCGGAAAGCGTCATAGATCGCAGTTATGTAAGTGTGGTCACACCCAAGGTGCAGGCAGAGAAATGGGTGACCACCAGAAAGGGCAGGCAGTCAGTGCAGGAATCCCCTGTGGTTGTCCCCCTCTCGAACAGATATACCCCTTTGGATACTGTCGGGGGGGATAGCCTATCAGGGGAAAACAGCAGCAGCCAGAGCAGTGGCACCACGGCTGGCTCTGATGTTCAGAAGGGAGGGTCAAAGCGCAGAAGAGTAATAGTTATAGGGGACTCTATAGTCAGGGGAACAGATAGGCGCTTCTGTGGACGTGAAAGAGACTCCAGGATGGTATGTTGCCTCCCTGGTGCCAGGGTCCAGGATGTCTCCGAACGGGTAGAGGGAATCCTGAAGGGGGAGGGCAAACAGGCAGAGGTCGTTGTACATATTGGTACTAACGACATAGGCAGGAAGAGGCATGAGGTCCTGCAGCAGGAGTTCAGGGAGCTAGGCAGAAAGTTAAAAGACAGGACCTCGAGGGTTGTAATCTCGGGATTACTCCCTGTGCCACGTGCCAGTGAGGCTAGAAATAGGAAGATAGAGCAGACAAACACGTGGCTAAACAGCTGGTGTAGGAGGGAGGGTTTCGGTTATCTGGACCACTGGGAGCTCTTCCGGGGCAGGTGTGACCTGTATAAGATGGACGGGTTGCATCTAAACCGGAGAGGCATAAATATCCTGGCCGCGAGATTTGCTAGTGTCACACGGGAGGGTTTAAACTAGTATGGCAGGGGGGTGGGCACGGGAGCAATAGGTCAGAAGGTGAGAGCGTTGAGGGAGAACTAGGGAATATGGACAGTGTGGCTCTGAGGCAGAGCAGACGGGGAGAAGTTGCTGAACACAGCGGGTCTGGTGGCCTGAAGTGCATATGTTTTAATGCAAGGAGCATTACGGGTAAGGCAGATGAACTTAGAGCTTGGATTACTACTTGGAACTATGATGTTGTTGCCATTACAGAGACCTGGTTGAGGGAAGGGCAGGATTGGCAGCTAAACGTTCCAGGATTTAGATGTTTCAGGCGGGATAGAGGGGGATGTAAAAGGGGAGGCGGAGTTGCGCTACTTGTTCAGGAGAGTATCACAGCTATACAGCGAGAGGACACCTCAGAGGGCAGTGAGGCTATATGGGTAGAGATCAGGAATAAGAAGGGTGCAGTCACAATGTTGGGGGTATACTACAGGCCTCCCAACAGCCAGCGGGAGATAGAGGAGCAGATAGGTAGACAGATTTTGGAAAAGAGTAAAAACAACAGGGTTGTGGTGATGGGAGACTTCAACTTCCCCAATATTGACTGGGACTCACTTAGTGCCAGAGGCTTAGACGGGGCAGAGTTTGTAAGGAGCATCCAGGAGGGCTTCTTAAAACAATATGTAAACAGTCCAACTAGGGAAGAGGCGGTACTGGACCTGGTATTGGGGAATGAGCCCGGCCAGGTGGTAGATGTTTCAGTAGGGGAGCATTTCGGTAACAGTGACCACAATTCAGTAAGTTTTAAAGTACTGGTGGACAAGGATAAGAGTGGTCCGAGGATGAATGTGCTAAATTGGGGGAAGGCTAATTATAACAATATTAGGCGGGAACTGAAGAGCATAGATTGGGGGCGGATGTTTGAGGGCAAATCAACATCTGACATGTGGGAGGCTTTCAAGTGTCAGTTGATAGGAATACAGGACAGGCATGTTCCTGTGAGGAAGAAAGACAAATACGGCAATTTTCGGGAACCTTGGATGACGAATGATATTGTAGGCCTCGTCAAAAAGAAAAAGGAGGCATTTGTCAGGGCTAAAAGGCTGGGAACAGACGAAGCCTGTGTGGCATATAAGGAAAGTAGGAAGGAACTTAAGCAGGGAGTCAGGAGGGCTAGAAGGGGTCATGAAAAGTCATTGGCAAATAGGGTTAAGGAAAATCCCAAGGCTTTTTACACTTACATAAAAAGCAAGAGGGTAGCCAGAGAAAGGGTTGGCCCACTGAAGGATAGGCAAGGGAATCTATGTGTGGAGCCAGAGGAAATGGGCGAGGTACTAAATGAATACTTTGCATCAGTATTCACCAAAGAGAAGGAATTGGTAGATGTTGAGTCTGGAGAAGGGGGTGTAGATAGCCTGGGTCACATTGTGATCCAAAAAGACGAGGTGTTGGGTGTCTTAAAAAATATTAAGGTAGATAAGTCCCCAGGGCCGGATGGGATCTACCCCAGAATACTGAAGGAGGCTGGAGAGGAAATTGCTGAGGCCTTGACAGAAATCTTTGGATCCTCGCTGTCTTCAGGGGATGTCCCGGAGGACTGGAGAATAGCCAATGTTGTTCCTCTGTTTAAGAAGGGTGGCAGGGATAATCCCGGGAACTACAGGCCGGTGAGCCTTACTTCAGTGGTAGGGAAATTACTGGAGAGAATTCTTCGAGACAGGATCTACTCCCATTTGGAAGCAAATGGACGTATTAGTGAGAGGCAGCACGGTTTTGTGAAGGGGAGGTCGTGTCTCACTAACTTGATAGAGTTTTTCGAGGAGGTCACTAAGATGATTGATGCAGGTAGGGCAGTAGATGTTGTCTATATGGACTTCAGTAAGGCCTTTGACAAGGTCCCTCATGGTAGACTAGTACAAAAGGTGAAGTCACACGGGATCAGGGGTGAACTGGCAAGGTGGATACAGAACTGGCTAGGCCATAGAAGGCAGAGGGTAGCAATGGAGGGATGCTTTTCTAATTGGAGGGCTGTGACCAGTGGTGTTCCACAGGGATCAGTGCTGGGACCTTTGCTCTTTGTAGTATATATAAATGATTTGGAGGAAAATGTAACTGGTCTGATTAGTAAGTTTGCAGACGACACAAAGGTTGGTGGAATTGCGGATAGCGATGAGGACTGTCTGAGGATACAGCAGGATTTAGATTGTCTGGAGACTTGGGCGGAGAGATGGCAGATGGAGTTTAACCTGGACAAATGTGAGGTAATGCATTTTGGAAGGGCTAATGCAGGTAGGGAATATACAGTGAATGGTAGAACCCTCAAGAGTATTGAAAGTCAAAGAGATCTAGGAGTACAGGTCCACAGATCACTGAAAGGGGCTACACAGGTGGAGAAGGTAGTCAAGAAGGCATACGGCATGCTTGCCTTCATTGGCCGGGGCATTGAGTATAAGAATTGGCAAGTCATGTTGCAGCTGTATAGAACCTTAGTTAGGCCACACTTGGAGTATAGTGTTCAATTCTGGTCGCCACACTACCAGAAGGATGTGGAGGCTTTAGAGAGGGTGCAGAAGAGATTTACCAGAATGTTGCCTGGTATGGAGGGCATAAGCTATGAGGAGCGATTGAATAAACTCGGTTTGTTCTCACTGGAACGAAGGAGGTTGAGGGGCGACCTGATAGAGGTATACAAAATTATGAGGGGCATAGACAGAGTGGATAGTCAGAGGCTTTTCCCCAGGGTAGAGGGGTCAATTACTAGGGGGCATAGGTTTAAGGTGAGAGGGGCAAAGTTGAGAGTAGATGTACGAGGCAAGTTTTTTACGCAGAGGGTAGTGGGTGCCTGGAACTCACTACCGGAGGAGGTAGTGGAGGCAGGGACGATAGGGACATTTAAGGGGCATCTTGACAAATATATGAATAGGATGGGAATAGAAGGATACGGACCCAGGAAGTGTAGAAGATTGTAGTTTAATCGGGCAGTATGGTCGGCACGGGCTTGGAGGGCCGAAGGGCCTGTTCCTGTGCTGTACATTTCTTTGTTCTTTGTTCTTTGTTCTATAGGGAGCTGGGCAGAGGGAGCTGGGCAGAGTGAGCTCGGCAGAGGGATCTGGGCAGAGGCAGCTGGGCAGAGAAGGCTGGGCAGAGGGAGCTGGGCAGAGGGAGCTGGGCAGAGGGAGCTGGTGTGAGGGAGCTGGTGTGAGGGAGCTGGGCTGAGGGAGCTGGGCTGAGGGATCTGGGCCGAGGGAGCTGGGCAGAGGGAGCTGGGCAGAGGGAACTGGGCAGAGGGAGCTGGGCCGAGGGAGCTGGGCCGAGGGAGCTGGGCCGAGGGAGCTGGGCCGAGGGAGCTGGGCCGAGGGAGCTAGGCCGAGAGAGCTGGGCCGAGGGAGCTGGGCCGAGGGAGCTGGGAAGAGAGATCGGGCAGAGGGAGCTGGGCAGAGGGAGCTGGGCAGAGGGAGCTGGGCAGAGTGAGCTGGGCAGAGGGATCTGGGCAGAGGCAGCTGGGCAGAGAAGGCTGGGCAGAGAAGGCTGGGCAGAGAAGGCTGGGCAGAGGGAGCTGGGCAGAGGGAGCTGGGCAGAGGGATCTGGGCAGAGGGAGCTGGGCCGAGGGATCTGGGCCGAGGGAGCTGGGCCGAGGGAGCTGGGCCGAGGGAGCTGGGCCGAGGGAGCTGGGCCGAGGGAGCTGGGCCGAGGGAGCTGGGCCGAGGGAGCTGGGCCGAGGGAGCTGGGCCGAGGGAGCTGGGCCGAGGGAGCTGGGCCGAGGGAGCTGGGCAGAGGGAGCTGGGCAGAGGGAGCTGGGCAGAGGGATCTGGGAAGAGAGATCGGGCAGAGGGAGCTGGGCAGAGGGAGCTGGGCAGAGGGAGCTGGGCAGAGGGAGCTGGGCAGAGGGAGCTGGTCATAGGGAGCTGGGCAGAGGGAGCTGGGCAGAGTGAGCTGGGCAGAGGGATCTGGGCAGAGGCAGCTGGGCAGAGAAGGCTGGGCAGAGAAGGCTGGGCAGAGGGAGCTGGGCAGAGGGAGCTGGGCAGAGGGAGCTGGTGTGAGGGAGCTGGGCTGAGGGAGCTGGGCAGAGGGAGCTGGGCAGAGGGAGCTGGGCAGAGGGAGCTGGGCAGAGGGAGCTGGGCAGAGGGAGCTGGGCAGAGGGAGCTGGGCAGAGGGAGCTGGGCAGAGGGATCTGGGCAGAGGCAGCTGGGCAGAGAAGGCTGGGCAGAGAAGGCTGGGCAGAGGGAGCTGGGCAGAGGGAGCTGGGCAGAGGGAGCTGGGCAGAGGGAGCTGGGCAGAGGGACCTGGGCAGAGGGACCTGGGCAGAGGGAGCTGGGCTGAGGGAGCTGAGCAGAGGGATCTGGGCAGAGGGAGCTGGGCAGAGGGACCTGGGCAGAGGGACCTGGGCAGAGGGAGCTGGGCAGAGGGAGCTGGGCAGAGGGATCTGGGCAGAGGGATCTGGGCAGAGGGATCTGGGCAGAGGGATCTGGGCAGAGGGATCGGGCAGAGGGAGCTGGGCAGAGGGAGCTGGGCAGAGGGAGCTGGGCAGAGGGAGCTGGGCAGAGGGAGCTGGGCAGAGGGAGCTGGGCAGAGGGAGCTGGGCAGAGGGATCTGGGCAGAGGCAGCTGGGCAGAGAAGGCTGGGCAGAGAAGGCTGGGCAGAGGGAGCTGGGCAGAGGGAGCTGGGCAGAGGGAGCTGGGCAGAGGGAGCTGGGCAGAGGGATCTGGGCAGAGGGATCTGGGCAGAGAAGGCTGGGCAGAGAAGGCTGGGCAGAGGGAGCTGGGCAGAGGGAGCTGGGCAGAGGGAGCTGGGCAGAGGGAGCTGGGCAGAGGGAGCTGGGCAGAGGGAGCTGGGCAGAGGGAGCTGGGCAGAGGGAGCTGGGCAGAGGGATCTGGGAAGAGAGATCGGGCAGAGGGAGCTGGGCAGAGGGATCTGGGAAGAGAGATCGGGCAGAGGGAGCTGGGCAGAGGGAGCTGGGCAGAGGGAGCTGGGCAGAGTGAGCTGGGCAGAGGGATCTGGGCAGAGGCAGCTGGGCAGAGAAGGCTGGGCAGAGGGAGCTGGGCGGAGGGAGCTGGGCAGAGGGAGCTGGGCAGAGGGAGCTGGGCAGAGGGAGCTGGGCAGAGGGAGCTGGTGTGAGGGAGCTGGGCTGAGGGAGCTGGGCAGAGGGAGCTGGGCAGAGGGAGCTGGGCAGAGGGAGCTGGGCAGAGGGAGCTGGGCAGAGGGAGCTGGGCAGAGGGAGCTGGGCAGAGGGAGCGGGGCAGAGGGAGCTGGGCAGGGGGATCTGGGCAGGGGGATCTGGGCAGGGGGATCTGGGCAGGGGGATCTGGGCAGAGGGAGCTGGGCAGAGGGAGCGGGGCAGAGGGAGCGGGGCAGAGGGAGCTGGGCAGAGGGATCTGGGCAGGGGGATCTGGGCAGAGGGAGCTGGGCAGAGGGATCTGGGCAGGGGGATCTGGGCAGAGGGAGCGGGGCAGAGGGAGCTGGGCAGGGGGATCTGGGCAGGGGGATCTGGGCAGAGGGAGCTGGGCAGAGGGATCTGGGCAGAGGGAGCGGGGCAGAGGGAGCGGGGCAGAGGGAGCGGGGCAGAGGGAGCGGGGCAGAGGGAGCGGGGCAGAGGGAGCTGGGCAGAGGGATCTGGGCAGGGGGATCTGGGCAGGGGGATCTGGGCAGAGGGAGCGGGGCAGAGGGAGCGGGGCAGAGGGAGCGGGGCAGAGGGATCTGGGCAGGGGGATCTGGGCAGAGGGAGCTGGGCAGAGGGATCTGGGCAGGGGGATCTGGGCAGAGGGAGCTGGGCAGAGGGAGCTGGGCAGAGGGATCTGGGAAGAGAGATCGGGCAGAGGGAGCTGGGCAGAGGGATCTGGGAAGAGAGATCGGGCAGAGGGAGCTGGGCAGAGGGAGCTGGGCAGAGGGAGCTGGGCAGAGGGACCTGGGCAGAGGGAGCTGGGCAGGGGGATCTGGGCAGAGGGAGCTGGGCCGAGGGAGCTGGGCAGAGGGAGCTGGGCAGAGGGACCTGGGCAGAGGGAGCTGGGCAGGGGGATCTGGGCAGGGGGATCTGGGCAGAGGGATCTGGGCAGAGGGAGCTGGGCAGAGGGAGCTGGGCAGAGGGAGCTGGGCGGAGGGAGCTGGGCGGAGGGAGCTGGGCGGAGGGAGCTGGGCGGAGGGAGCTGGGCAGAGGGAGCTGGGCAGAGGGAGCTGGGCAGAGGGATCTGGGCAGAGGGAGCTGGGCAGAGGGAGCTGGGCAGAGGGAGCTGGGCAGAGGGAGCTGGGCAGAGGGAGCTGGGCAGAGGGAGCTGGGCAGAGGGAGCTGGGCAGAGGGAGCTGGGCAGAGGGAGCTGGGCAGAGGGAGCTGGGCAGGGGGAGCTGGGCAGGGGAGCTGGGCAGAGGGAGCTGGGCAGAGGGAGCTGGGCAGAGGGATCTGGGCAGGGGGACCTGGGTGTCTTTGTTCATGAATCGCAGAGAGTGGGTTTGGGGGTACAGTGTGTAATTAAAAAGGCAAATGGAATGTTAGTGTTTATTGTAAAAGGACTGGAGTATAAAAGTGGAGAAGTGTTGTTGCAATTGTACAGGGTGTTTGTGAGACCACATCTGGAGTATTGTGTCCGGTTTTGGCTCCTTATTTGAGGAAGGATGTGGTGATTGGAGGCAGTTCAGAGGAGGGTCACCAGATTGATTCCGGGGATGGAAGGGTTGACATATGAGGAGAGATTAAACAGTTTGGGTTCATACTCGCTGGAGTTTAGAAGGATGAGAAGGGATCTGATCAAGGTGTATCAAAAACTAAAGGGATTGATAGAGTAAACGTAGACCAAATGTTCCCCCTTGTGGGGCAATCTGGAACGAGAGGTCACAGATATAGGCTGCGAGGCGGTAGATTTAGAACTGAGTTGAGGAGGAACTACTTCTTGCAGAGGGTGGTGAATTTGTGGAACTCGCTGCCCCATAGTGCGGTGGAGTCTGAATCATTAGATGTTTTCAAGGAAGAAATCAATAAAGTTTTGAAAATAAACGAGTTAAAGGGATTTGGGGAACAGGTGGGGAGGTGGATTTGAGACCAGGAATAGATCAGCCAGGATCTGATTGAATGGCGGAGCGGGCTCGAGGGGCTGAATGGCCGACTTCTCCTAATTCCTGTGTTCATTGGAGTTTAGAAGAGTATTAATAATAATAATAATAATCGTTTATTGTCACAAGTAGGCTTCAAATGAAGTTACTGTGAAAAGCCCCTAGTCGCCACATTCCGGCGCCTGTTCGGGGAGGCTGGTACGGGAATTGAACCGCGCTGCTGGCATTGTTCTGCATTACATGCCAGCTGTTTAGCCCACTGTGCTGAACCAGCCCCTATCTGAGTGAGGGGGGTAATCATAGAAGCTCTGGGCATCTGCCTATGCGCTCGGTCCACTTCAGGGGCCTTATCCAGCACCCCTTCTGCCACCAGTCCCGCCAGCATCCTCGAGACGTACCTCGTGGCACTGATCCCGCCTTCCCTCCATATCCCTTAATCCCTTCAACCCCAAGAGCGAAATCTAATTCCCTCTTCAAATTACACAACATTGTGGCTTCAACTACTTTCTGTGGGAGTGAATTCCACAGATTCACCACTCTCTGGGTGAAGAAATTTCTCCTCACCTCAGTCCTAAAAGGTTTACCCCTTATCCTCAAACTATGACCCCTAGTTCTGGACCCCCCACCATCGGGAACATTCTTTCTGAATCTACCCTGTCTAATCCTGTTAGAATTTTGTAAGTTTCTATGAGATCCCCTCTCCCTCTTCTAAACTCCAATGAATATAATCCTAACCCACTTAGTCTCTCCTCGTATGACAGTCCCGCCACCCCAGGAATCAGTCTGGTAAACCCTCGCTGCTCTCCCTCGAGAGCAAGAACATCCTTCCTCAGAGAAGGTCACCCAAACGGCACACAATACTCCAGGTGTGGCCTCACCAAGGCCCTGTACAATTGCAGCAACACATCCCTATTCCGATACTCAAATCCTCTCGCAATGAAGGCCAACATACCATTTCCCTTCTTTACTGCCGGCTGTACCTGCGCGCTTTCAGCGACTGATGCACGAGGACACCAGGGTCTCGCTGAGTATCCGCCTCTCTCAATTTACACCCATTAAAATAATAATCTGCCTCCCTGTTTTTGCTACCGATGCAGATAACCTCACATTTATCCACATTATACGGCATGGCAGCACAATGCTTAGCACTGTTGCTTCACAGCGCCAGGGTCACGGGTTTTATTCCTGGCTTGGGCCAGTGTCTGTACGGAGTCTGCGTGGGTTTCCTCCGGGTGCTCCGGTTTCCTCCCACAAGTTCCGAAAGACGTGTTGTTAAGTGAATTGGACATTCTGAATTCTCCCTCAGTGTACCCGAACAGGCGCCGGAGTGTGGCGACTAGGGGCTTTTCACAGTAACTTCATTGCAGTGTTAATATAAACCCACTTGTGACAATAATAAAGATTATTATTATACTGCTTCTGCCATGCATGTGCCCACTCACTCAGCCTGTCCAAATCCCACAGAAGCATCTCTGCATCCTCCTCACAAGCTCACCCTGCCACCCAACTTTGTATCATCTGCAAATTTGGAGATAATACATTTAGTTCTCTCATCCAAATCATTAATCTATAATGTGAACAGTTGGAGTCCTCGCACAGATCCCTGCGGTACCCCACTAGTCACTGCCTGCCAATCAGAAAAAGACCCATTTATTCTAACGTTCTGCTTCCTATCTGCTAACCAGCTTTCTATCCATGGGCGTCATTCTCCGACCCCCCAGTGGGTTGGAGAATCGCCGGGGGCTGCCGTGAATCCCGCCCCCGCCGGTTGCTGAAGTCTCCGGTACCGGATATTCGGCGGGGGTGGGAATCGCGCCGCGCCGGTTGGCGGGCCCCCCCGCTGGATTCTCCGGCCCGGATGGGCCGAAGTCCCGCCGATAAATTGCCTGTCCCGCCGGCGTGGATTAAACCACCTTTTGAACGGCGGGACAAGGCGGCGTGGTGGGCTCCGGGGTCCTGGGGGGGGGGGCGCGGGGCGATCTGACCCCGGGGGGTGCCCCCACGGTGGCCTGGCCCGCGATCAGGGCCCACCGATCCGCGGGCGGGCCTGTGCATTGGGGGCACTCTTTCCCTTCCGCCTCCGCCACGGTCTCCACCATGGCGGAGGCGGAAGAGACTCCCTCCACTGCGCATGCGCGGGAAACTGTCAGCGGCCGCTGACGCTCCCGCGCATGCGCCGCCCGGAGATGTAATTTCCCGCCCCAGCTGGCGGGGCAACAAAGGCCGTTTCCGCCAGCTGGCGGGGTGGACATTCCTCCGGCGTCGGCCTAGCCCCTCAATGTTGGGGCTCGGCCCCCAAAGATGCGGAGCATTCCGCACTTTTGGGGCGGCGCGATGCCCGTCTGATTGGCGCCATTTTGGGCGCCAGTCAGCGGACATCGCGCCGTTTCGGGAGAATTTTGCCCCATGTCTTTTTTAAAAATTTAGTGTACACAATTCATTTTTTCCAATTAAGGGGTAATTTAGCGCGGCCAATCCACCGAGCCTGCACATCTTTGGGTTGTGGGGGCGAAACCCATGCAAACACGGGGAGAATGTGCAAACTGCACACGGACAGTGACCCAGAGCCGGGATCGAACCTGGGACCTCGGTGCCGTGAGGCAGCAGTGCTAACCACTGCGCCACTGTGCTGCCCAGCTTTCTATCCATCTCAAGACCCTACCCGTAATCCCATACGCTTCAACTTTACATATTAATCTGTTGTATGAGACTTTGTTGAAAGCCTTCTAAAAGTCTAAATAAATCACATCCACCGATTCTCCCTGGTCAACTCTACTCGATACTTCTTCAAATAATTCTAGAAGATTTGTTAAGCATGATTTTCCTTTTCTAAATCCATGTTGACTATGTCTGATTACATCAATGCTGTGCTATGAAATTGTTGATAATGGACTCCAGATACTTCCCTACTACCAATGTTAGGCTCACAGGTCCATAGTTCTCCGTTTTCTCTCTACCTCCTGTTTAAATAGCGGGGCAACATTCGCTACCCTCCATTCGCTACCCTCCATTCGCTACCCTCCATTCGCTACCCTCCAATCTGTAGGAATCATTCCAGAGTCCAAAGAATTTCTTGGGCCACTTCTTTAAGTACTCTGGGATGAAGATTATCAGACCCTGGAGAATTATCCACCTTCAATCCCATTAATTACCCCCAAAGCATTTCATTACCAATATTAATTTCCTTCAGCTCCTCACTGAATCTTGTGTTTCTCAGAACTTCCGGTACAGTATTGATGTCTTCCTTTGTGAAGACAGAAGCAAAGTCCGAATTTAGTTCCTCCGCCATTTCTTTGTTCTGTGTCATGAATTCCCCCATCTCTGACTGTAAGGGGCCTACATTAGTTTTTATCAATCTTTTTCTCTTTATATATCTATAGAAACTTTTACAGTCAGTTTTTATGTTCCCCGCTAGCTTATTTTCAAATTGTATTTTCCCCTGAATCAATCCCTTGGTCTGCCGTTGCTGAATTTTAAACTGTTCCCAATCCTCAGGTTTATTGCTTTTTCTTGCTAATTTGTATGCCTCTTCTTTGAATCTAAAACCATCTCTAATTCCCTTGTAAGCCATGGTTTGGCCATAGTTCCCTTTCTACTCTTGCGTCAAATAGGAATAAACAACTATTGGAGTTCACCTATTCGTTCCTTGAATGCTGCCATTGCCTGTCCACTGTCCTTTCTTTCAGTAATGTTTCCCAGTCCGTCATAGCCAGCTCATGCCTCAGACCATCATAGTTACCTTTACTGAGGTTCAGGACCCTGGTCCCAGAATCAGCGACCTCACTATTCATCTTGATGAACAATTCTACCATATTATGGTCACTCATCCCCAAGGGATCTCTCACAACTAGATTGCCAACTAATCCTTTCTCATTGCACAACACCCAGTCCAAGATGGCCTGTTCCCTTATTGGTTCCTCAACATACTGGTCCAGAAAACCATCCTGTATGCACTCCAGAAATTCCTCCTCTGTTGCACTGTAGCTAATTTGACCCACCCAATCTATGTGCAGATTAAAGTCACCCATAATCACAGACGTTCCTTTATCACACAGGTCTCCGATTTCCTGTTTAATGCTATTCCCAACATTACCACTGCAGTTTGGTGGTCTGTATACCATCCCTACCAATGTTTTTTGACCCTTGATGTTTCCTAACTCGACCTAGACAGATTCCATCATCTATACTAATATGTTTCCTCAATATTGTAAAACATTTTATTCAAGTATATAGAATTTTATAATAATAACAGTAAACAATACAAATATAAACAGAGTGCATAAACTACCCCCATCCCTAACAAATCCCACCTACCCTAAACAGAAAATAGCCCAACTCCTCCCCCTTTCCCCACCCCGCCCCCTGCCCCTCACTTTTTCTTATTGCCTCTGCTGACAGTTAGTTTTCTCCGAAGAAGTCGACAAACGGCTGCCACCTCCGGACGAACCCTAGCATTGACCTTCTCAAGGCAAACTTAATTTTCTCCAGTCTGAGAAACCCCGCCATTTCGCTAACCCAGATCTCTGATTTCAAGGGCTTCGAGTCCCGCCACGCTAGCAATATCCATCTCCGGGCTACCAAGGAGGCAAAGGCCAAGACGTCGGCCTCTCTTGCCCCCTGGATTTCCTCAATATTGTATCACTATCATCTTTAATCAACAATGCAACTCCACCACCTTTTCCTTTCTATCTGTCCTTCCTAAAAACTGAATAGCCCTCAGTGTTTAATTCCCATTCTTGGTCACCTTGGAGCCATGTCCCCACGATCCCAACAATACCATACCCTTTACATCTATCTGCGCAACTAACTCATCCATTTGATTTTGAACGCTCCATGCGATCAGGTACAAAACTTTTAAGGCTAGACCTTTGAACGTTCCTTGTTCTGTCCCTACTATTTTTTTATGGTGTCAATATCTGATACAGGCCCTTGATTTCTCTGCCTATCACTTTTCTTATTCTCCTTTCTGTCTTGTTCTCTTGTTCTTGATTCCCCGCTCTGAATCCTGACATACTTTCCCACCCCCCTGCCAGATTAGTTTCAATCCTCCCTACCGCTGTAACTCTGCGCCCCCCCCCCCCCCCCGACTGCCCCCCAGGACATCAGTTCTGGTCCTGCCCAGGTGTTGTTAAGTAATGGATTAAGAGAAATTGCAATTAGTTGTCCCATTTATGTTAAGTATCCATTAATTGACACTGATATGTAAAGGGGCTTCAGGTGGCCTCTGGCAGTGATGTATAGTCAGAGTTTTGCGCAAAGGCTGTTGGAATAAAATAAATGTGCGTTGGTGAAAAAGGAGCAGAACTTTAGACTCTTCATATCACAGCAACTAAAACGTCTAACAATTGGTAGCAGAGGACGGTTGCGGTGTAAATGTGAAGGGTTGAAAGATACAACTTTTCCAGATCAAACCAAGGAGTGAGTGAGAAAACAATGGCTGAACATCTACTGTGTGTGGAATTGACGGGTTAAAATGTTACCCGGACTCTTTGAATGCTGAAAATCGTAACAAGGTTAAGGAATTTGAAAGTTCCACAAGTTTCAGGTTTGGGGATGATAATACTCTGAAGTCGCTGAAAAGAGTGGTGATCCCTTGCAATATTGCCGGAGTGAATCATTTCATTAGCACGGATGTTGTATCAAGTGAGATACCTTTGCTTCTGAGCAGACCGTCGATGAAGAAAGCACACATGAAACTGGATATGGAACAGGATAAGGCAACAATTTTTTGAAAAACGGTGGGCTTACAATTTACACAGTCGGGACACCATTGTATTCCATTACTGACAAATAATATTTCAAGTAGAGTGGTTAAGGATGTGTTAAAGGCAGTTGAAAATGGGACTTTAGCTTATAGAAAGTTTGTGGTATTAAAACTGCATAGGCAATTTGCACATCCGTCTCCTCGGAGGCTGAAAAATTTATTAAAGGATGCAGGGGCAAGGGATGATGACTATACTAAACTGATAGAACAGGTTAGTGACCGCTGTGAAGTTTGTAGGAAGTACAGAAGGACAGCAGCACGACCGATAGTAACCCTACCTTTGGTCGGGGATTTTAACAACATTGTGGCCATGGACCTTAAGATCTGGGATAAAGCAAATAATATATTTATTTAGCATTTTGTAGATTTAGCAACCAGATTTAGTCAATCAATGATTGTACAAAAGAAAAGAGAGTAATTCTGGATCAACTCGTGGAAAAATGGATAGGGACAGGAATGGGTCCACCGGCAAAATTCCTTACGGACAATGGGGGAGAATTTGCTAATGATGAGTTTAGGGATATGTGTGAAAACATGAATATCAGAGTTATGAATACGGCTGCAGAAAGCCCATTTAGTAATGGTGTCTGTGAAGGAAATCATGCTGTCATCGATGACATGCTTCAGAAAATTTTGGCAGATCGACCAAATTGCAGGCTAAATTCAGCTTTAGCATGGGAAGTACATGCAAAGAATTCATTGCAGATGGTTGGGGGCTATAGTCCTTATCAATTAGTGTTTGGTAGAAATCCTAAAATTCCGTCCATTTTGGATGACCAGCCTCCAGCTTGGGAGGGGACTACAATTAGCTCTGGTTTTGCTGAACATTTAAATGCATTACATCACAGTAGAAAAGCTTTTTTGGAAGCAGAAGTCTCTGAAAGAATTCGCAGAGCTTTAAGACATAACGTACGGCCATCAGATGCTGTTTTTCAGCAAGGAGGCATGGTATACTATAAGAGAGACAATTCTAATGAATGGAAAGGCCCAGGGAAGATCATAGGCATAGATGGCAAAACAATTATTTTGCAACATGGTAATCAAACTGTTAAGGTACATTCATCAAGGATAATGGGTACAGATTACAAATTTTCAAATTTAGACAGAGCAGACAGACATGATGAGGAACCAGAGTCATCTGGTACGCATGTGTTACAGAACTATGAGGACCAATTAACTGATATAGACAGGGTTTCTGTGGAGGAACACAACACTTCTGATGAATTAGAACAGGCCATTTTTCCAAAAGGGCAACTGCCAAAAGTTGGTACAAAAGTGACGTACTTGCCTGAAGGGTCTAGTCAATGGAAGGATGCAACTGTTATTAGTAGAGCAGGGAGGGCCACTGGAAAGTATAAACATTGGTTGAATGTACAGCATTCAGGGGAAGGAGTCAAGACAATGGATTGGGAAAACGAAGTTCAAAAATGGAGGGCACAGAAACGCAGTGCCAGTTCAGATAGTACATCGGATAGTGAACAGGTCCGCAGGAAAAGGTCGAGAACTATTGAAAGGACATCCCACAGCAGAAGGGAAAGATCAAGCAGTAGCAATACAGAACAAGATACCAGGCGGGAGAGGGGACGTAGTTTATCAAGATCTCGGAACATGAGTAAGACTACGAATACCAATAGGAGTAGAAGCCCACATGCACGTGAGATTTTGGTGGCTTCAAATAAATTAGATGAAAAAGTTATCAAAGAAGCAAAACAGCAAGAATTGCATAGTTGGAGTAAATTTGGGGTATACACGGAAGTACCGGATAGGGGACAAAGAGCTCTATCCCACAGATGGATTTGCACGGAAAAGGTTCTTCCGGATGGAACTTATCAGGCAAAGGCCAGGCTTGTGGCAAGGGGATTTGAAGAAAACTTAGAAGATGAGGATTTAAGGGGAGATTCACCTACAGCAGGAAAGGTTATTTTAACGATCTACTTGGCTCTATTAGCCACAAAGGCATGGGAATGCAAATCCATAGATATAAAAGCTGCCTTTTTGGAGGGGCATCAGCTCCAGAGAGACATTTTTCTCCGTCCTCCTAAAGAAGCAGCTAACACAGAAGGGGTACTCTGGAAGTTGAACAAATGTGTATATGGATTAAATGATGCATCTAGAGTTTGGTATTTTGGGGTAAGGTCAGTTTTGTTAAAGTTAGGCTGTTGCCAGTTGAAAGCAGATCCTGCAATGTTTTACTGGCACTATAAAGGAAATCTTTCTGGCATTTTTATGATGCATGTCGATGATTTTTTGTGGGGTGGGACTAGTGATTTTGAAGCTACTGTGATCTCTGGTTTGAGGAAAGAATTCAGGGTTGGAAGTCAGGCTTCTGGTGCATTTAAATATATTGGACCGGAAATTGGACAGACTAAGTTAGGGGCAACTTTATGTCAGCAATTTTATTTGGAAAGCATCACCCCAATAGCAATTAGTCGTGGCCGGGTTTCACAAACAGACGCAATGGTTTCAAAGATAGAAAAAGAGCAACTGCGAAGTTTAATTGGGCAACTGAACTGGTTAGGTAGACAGACTAGACCGGACGTGAGTTTTGATGTCTTAGAGTAGAGTACAAAAATGAATGATCCCAAAGTGGAAGACATAATAAGAGCAAATAAAGCGTTGGCCAAACTAAAAATGCAGGAGTGTGTTTTGAAGTTCCCAGTTTTAGGTGACCGTAGGCACTTGAAACTCATAGTTTATAGTGATGCGTCCGACGCAAATTTATGTGATGGGGTTTCAAGCACAGGAGGTTTTATAATTTTCCTTTTGGGGAACAATGGTAAATGTTGCCCGCTTGTGTGGGAAACAAAGAAAATAAGGAGAGTGATAAAAAGCACTTTGGCTGCTGAGACGTTAAGCCTTGTAGAGGCGGTGGATATGGCCTTTTATATAAGTATGACATTGACAGAAATTTTGGGATTAGGGGGTTTGGGTAATATACCTATTGACTGTCACATTGACAATAAATCCCTGTGGGAAAATGTGCACTCTACATAAAGTGTCAATGAAAAGAGGTTACGGATAGACATCGCAAGTTTGAAGCAGATGTTGGACAGAGGGAAAATAACAAAAATTAAATGGGTCGACAGGAGCTATCAACTGTCAGACTGTTTTACGAAAAGAAGGGCGAGTTCACAGAAACTTTTGGAAATTGTTAATGAAGGGCGCTTGTTTCTGTGACTTTTTTTCTTTCTTTCTCATCCAAACAAAAAAAGGGGGGGGGGGGAAATCATGTGTGTGTTTTTGAGTTTCTTGGAATTTTGTTTTCACCTAATTTTTTTTTTCTCCAAGGAAGGGGAGACTGTTAAGTAATGGGTTAAGCGACATTGCAATTAGTTGTCTCATTTATGTTAAGTATCCATTAATTGACACTGATATGTAAAGGGGCTTCAGGTGGCCTCTGTGAGGCGATGTATAGTGAGAGTTTTGTGCAAAGGCTGTTGGAAGGAAATAAATGTGTTTGTGAAAAAGGTACAGAACTTCAGACTCTTCATATCACAGCAACTAAAACGTCTAACAGGTGTAACCCGTCCAGTTTGTACAGGTCCCACCTCCCCATAACCATAAGACATAGGAGCAGAATTAGGCCACTCGGCCCATCGAGTCTGCTCCGCCATTCAATCATGGCTGATATTTTCTCGTCCCCATTCTCCTGCCTTCTCCCCATAACCCCTGATCCCCTTATTAATCAGGAACCTATCTATCTCTGTCTTAAAGACACTCAGTGATTTGGCCTCCACAGCCTTCTGCGGCAAAGAGTTCCACAGATTCACCACCCTCTGGCTGAAGAAATTCCTCCCCATCTCGGTTTTAAAGGATCGTCCCTTTAGTCTGAGATTGTGTCCTCTGCTTCTAGTTTTTCCTACAAGTGGAAACATCCTCTCCACGACCACTCTATCCAGGCCTCGCAGTATCCTGTAAGTTTCAATAAGATCCCCCCGCATCCTTCGAATCTCCAACGAGTACAGACCCAGAGTCCTCTTTTTTAAAAAAAATGTTAAATTCAATTTTAACAAATTTTCAACAAACCCCCCCCCCCCCCCCCCTTACAGAAAGAAAAAAGAAACACACAGAAAGACACCGTATGCCCAAATTATACAGAGAATTCCCCCAATATACAAACCCCCCCCCCCACGAAACAAAATAAACACATACCCGGAGACCCCCCCCCCCGGGTTGCTGCTGCTGCTGACCTCCTAACGTTCCGCCAGAAAGTCCAGGAATGGTTGCCACCGTCTGAGGAACCCTTGGACAGACCCTCGTAAGGCAAACTTTACCCTCTCCAGCTTGATGAACCCTGCCATGTCATTGATCCAGGCTTCTACGCTTGGGGGCTTTGCCTCCTTCCATAGTAGCAGAATCCTCCGGCCTCTTTCACCTCCTGCACTCCCGACTCGTCCGATAACCCAAATAATGCCAACCCCCAGCTCAGCTTGGCCCGGGTGTTCACCACTTTGGACATAGTCCTTGCAAAGCCCTTCCAAAACCCCTCCAGCGCCGGGCACGCCCAGAACATATGGCCGTGATTTGCCGGGCTCCCCGAGCACCTCACACACCGGTCCTCAACCCCAAAAAACCTACTTAACCTCATCCCTGTCATATGAGCCCTGTGAACAACTTTAAACTGTATCAGGCTGAGCCTGGCGCAAGAGGAGGAAGAATTGACCCTACTCAGGGCATCAGCCCACAGACCCTCAGCTATCTCCTCCTCCCACTTGCCTTTTAGTTCCTCCACCGAGGCCGCCTCCTCTTCCTGCATCTCCTGGTAGATCGCCGACACCTTGCCTTCTCCAACCCATAGACCCGAAATCACCCTGTCCTGAATCCCCTGTGCCGGGAGCAGCGGGAATTCCCACACCTGCCGTCTCACAAACGCCCTCACCTGCATGTACCTGAAGGCGTTTCTGGGGGGTAGCCCAAATTTCTCCTCCAGCGCCCCAAGGCTCGCAAACGTCCCATCTATAAATAGGTCCAACATTCTTTTAATTCCTGCCCGATGCCAGCTCAGAAACCCCCCATCCATTCTCCCCGAGACAAACCGATGGTTCTCTAGAATCGGGGACCAAACCGAGGGCCCTACCTCGCCCCTGTGCCGCCTCCACTGCCCCCAAATTTTCAGAGTCGCTGCCACCACCGGACTCGTGGTGCAGACCCAGAGTCCTCAACCGTTCCTCATACGACCAGCTCTTGATTCCAGGGATCATTCTTGTGAACCTCCTCAGGACCCTTTCCAAGGCCAGCACATCCTTCCTTAGATACGGAGCCCAAAACTACTCACAATATTCCAAATGGGGTCTGACCAGAGCCTTATACAGCCTCAGAAGTACATCCCTGGTCTTGTATTCTAGCCCCCTTGACATGAATGCCAACATTGCATTTGCCTTCCTAACTGCCGACTGAACCTAGTAATATAATAATAATAGAACATAGAACATACAGTGCAGAAGGAGGCTATTCGGCCCATCGAGTCTGCACCGACCCACTTAAGCCCTCACTTCCACCCTAACCCCGTAACTCAATAACCCCTCTAACCTTTTTGGTCACTAAGGGCAATTTAGCATGGCCAATCCACCTAACCTGCACGTCTTTGGACTGTGGGAGGAAACCGGAGCACCCGGAGGAAACCCACGCACACACGGGGAGGATGTGCGGACTCCGCACAGACAGTGACCCAGCGGAGAATCGAACCTGGGTCCTTGGCGCTGTGAAGCCACAGTGCTTTTCCACATGCGCTACCATGCTGCCCGAGCTTATTGTCACAAGTAGGCTTCAATGAAGTTACTGTGAAAAGCCCCCAGTCGCCACATTCCGGCGCCTGTTCGGGGAGGCTGGTACAGGATTTGAACCCGCGCTGCTGGCATTGTTCTGCTTTACAAGCCAACTGTTTAGCCCACTGCGCTAAACCTAACCTGCACATTAACCTAAAGATAATCGTGAACAAGGACTCCCAAGTCCCTTTGTTCTTCTGATTTCCTAAGCATCTCCCCATTTAGGAAATAGTCTGTGCCTAAATTCCTCCTTCCAAAGTGCATAACCTCACACTTTTCCACATTGTATTCCATCTGCCACTTCATTGCCCACTCTCCTAGCCTGTCCAAATCCTTCTGCAGCCCCCCCTGCTTCCTCAATACTACCTTAGCAACAGTGCCTTCAATTCCTCCTTCCAGATCATTAATGTACATTGTGAAAAGTTGTGGTCCCAGCACAGACCCCTGAGGCACACCACTAGTCACCGGCTGCCATCCTGAAAAAGACCCCTTTCTCCCCACTCTCTGCCTTCTGCCAGTCAGCCAATCCTCTATCCATGCCAGGATCTTACCCTGAACACCATGAGCTCTGAACTTATTTAACAGTCTCCGATGCGGCACCTTGTCAAAGGCCTTCTGGAAATCTAAATAAATCACATCCACTGGTTCTCCTTTGTCTAACTTCCTTGTTACCTCCTCAAAGAACTCTAACAGATTTGTCAGACATGACCTCCCTTTGACGAAGCCGTGCTGACTCAGTTCTATTTTACCGTGCACTTCCAAGTACTTCGCAATCTCATCTTTAATAACAGCCTCTAAAATCTTACCAATGACTGAAGTCAGGCTAACCGGCCTATAATTTCCCGTCTTCTGCCCCCCTCCCTTCTTAAACAGCAGTGCTACATTAGCCACTTTCCAGTCCTCTGGGACTCTTCCTGCCTCCAGTGATTCCTGAAAGATCACCACCAATGCCGCCACAATCTCCTCAGCTATCTCTTTTAGAATCCTGGGGTGTAGTCCATCTGGTCCAGGTGACTTATCCACCTTCAGACCTTTCAGTTTCCCCAGTACCTTCTCCTTAGTAATGGCCACTACACTCACCTCTGCCCCTGGTTCTCCTGGAGCTCTGGCATCCCACTGGTGTCTTCCACCGTGAAGACTGATGCAAAGTAACTATTCAGTTCCTCTGCCATTTCTTTGTTTCCTATTATTACTTCTCCAGCCACATTTTCCTTTTGTCCAATGTCTATTTTTGCTTCTCTCTTATCTTTCATACATCAAAAGAAACTCTTCCTATTTTCCTTTATATTACTAGCTAGCTTGCACTCAAATTTCATCTTCTCTCCCCTTATTGCTTTTTTAGTTTTCCTCTGCTCACTTTTAAAGGATTCCCAATCCTCTGGCTTCCCACTTATACTCGCCACTTTGCATGATTTTTCTTTTGCTTTTATGCTGTCTTTGACTTCCCTCGTCAACCATGGATGCCTTGTCCTCCTCTTAGCACATTTCCTCCTCCTTGGGATGGATTTCTGCTGTGCCTCCCGCCTAACCCCCAAAAACCCCCGTCATTGCTGTCCAATTGTCTTCCTTGCTCAGCTCCTTTTCCAATCAACTCTGGCCAGCTCCTCCCTCATGTCTTTGTAGCTCCCCTTATTTAATTGTAATACCGTTACATCTGATTCCAGCTTATCTCTCTCAAACTGCAGGGTAAATTCTATCATATTGTGGTCACTGCTCCCAAAGCGTTCCTTCACCTTAAGATCCCTAATCAAGTCTGCATTATTACACATCACCAAATCCAGAATTGCCTGTTCCCTAGTGGGCTCCACCAAAAGCTGTTTCAATAAACTATCTCTTTAACATTCCATAAATTTCTTTTCTTGTGTTATGGGCGAGGCATTTTCAGAACCCCAAAATGTATCATGGAGTTCAACCAACCTCCCCCTTTAATGTACAAAGAACAAAGAACAAAGAAATGTACAGCACAGGAACAGGCCCTTCAGCCCTCCAAGCCCGTGCCGACCATGCTGCCCGACTAAACTACAATCTTCTACACTTCCTGGGTCCGTATCCTTCTATTCCCATCCTATTCATATATTTGTCAAGATGCCCCTTAAATGTCCCTATCGTCCCTGCTTCCACTACCTCCTCCGGTAGCGAGTTCTAGGCACCCACTACCCTCTGCGTAAAAAACTTGCCTCGTACATCTACTCTAAACCTTGCCCCTCTCACCTTAAACCTATGCCCCCTAGTAATTGACCCCTCTACCCTGGGGAAAAGCCTCTGACTATCCACTCTGTCTATGCCCCTCATAATTTTGTATACCTCTATTTGTTGCTTTTCCTAACATACGGCTTGTTCCCTAGGTGTGGGATTACAATTATGGACACGTGGGTTTTTAAACACAAAACAATGTTTATTTCATGAACTCAACTTAACACCTTAAATAAACCTTGGCTCTTTTATCACCCCTTACTTCAAAGATAACTCTGAAAATATTACAACAGTAAATAATCCCTCAAAATGTTCCTTCAAACTTCCAAGAGACTTCACACCTTTAAACAGAATCACATCAGGTTAAAGGCTTTACTATTCTGAGTTTAAATCACCCATATTCCAGAGATAGTCTTTCATGGCAGACATCACAGCAAATCCAGCTCACTGCAAAACACAGACACACACACAGCGCTTTTCCTCCAAACTGCAGCTCTCTGGAAACACACAGACACACACAAGCTCTTTTTCAAACTGAAACTAAAAACTGCAAAATGGCTGATCTGCTCAGCTCCACCCACTCTCTGACATCACTGTTTTCTTAAAGGTACATTGCTTAAACATCCATGTCTTAAAGGTACTCTCACATGACACCTCCCCTCAAGAAAAAAAAAAAACCCATCAACTTCAAGATGGTTTCATTTTTCACTTTTGCACCATCCACTAAGAAATGTACACAGTAAATATACCTTTCCGTTTTCTTTTTAAAACAACACACGCAAACAGGTATAATAATATTGTCCATTTTTCTTTGTTCTTCTTCCTCCAACCAAAATCCTTCTCGATTGACAGTCTCTTTGAACAAAGTCTCTGCACGATCCATCCATTCCTCTACTCCTCGGCATTTCTCTTTAGAATCAGATACTTTAGTTCAATCTGACCACAGAGTCCCTTGCAATTCTCCAATACAGGAGCATTGGTGATCACAGCTTTCAGGCACTCAAATGCATGTTGAAAGTCCGCTGTCCATTGAAATTTTTTACGTTTCTTCAGCAATTCCATCAGTGGAGTAATCACGCCACAAAATCTTTGCACAACTGTTCGATCAAATTCATTCATGCCAGGAGATCGCATTATTTCCCTTTGTCTTGAGGGTATTGGAAACTCCGTAAGGAAAGTGATTCGGGCTTCTCCAAATTCACTTTCGGCTAGGTTCATCACCAAACCTGCCTCCTGAAGTCGATCGAAGAACTCCATACGATGTTTTAAATGTTCTGTCCATGTCTGGAAGTTGGAAATAAAAGCAGATTGTCCCAATTTCTCAATGCAATCCCTCAAACGTGGGATAGGATAAGAGTCCATTCTTGTAACTGCATTCCCCTTTCTGTAGTCCACACACAATCGTTGGGTACCGTCTGGTTTAGGTACCATCACTATGGGTGAGCTCCATTGGCTGCAACCCACTTCAATTATGCCATTCTTCAGCATACTCTCAATCTCTCTGTTAACCTGTGCCAATTTTAAAGGATTAAGTTTATATGGTTGTTGTTTGATTGGAACAGTATTTCCTACATCTACATCATGTATAGCCATTTTAGTACTTCCCAATTTATCTCTACAAACTTGCCCATGTGATATCAATAACTCTTTCAGGTCAGTTCGTTTTTCCTCTGGAAGGTAACTTAACAATTCATCCCAATTTTTAAGAACATCCTCATTTTCCAATTTAATTTGAAGTATGTCAAATTCACAGTCATCTGGATATGGTTCGTCACTTTGAGTTAGAATCATTAAGACCTCCTTTTTCTCTCCTTCCCTTTCAAAGTACCTTTTAAGCATATTCACATGACACACACGGTGAATCTTCCTTCTACCTGGTGTTTTTACCACATAATTCACCTCATTTAATTTCCTTTCAATCTGATACGGTCCACAAAACCGTGCTTTTAAAGGCTCCCCTACCACTGGTAACAACATTAAAACTTTATCCCCACTGGCAAAACTACGAACTTTGGATTTCTTGTCCGCTACCCGTTTCATCACATTTTGTGCAACTTTCAAATGTTGTCTAGCCAATTCACCTGCTCTATTTAATCGTTCCCTAAAATTTGACACGTAATCCAATAGTGTAATTTCTGATTTCTCACCCACCAATTTTTCCTCAATCAATTTAAGTGGTCCTCTTACCTCATGCCCAAAAATTAGTTCAAAAGGACTAAATTTGGTAGACTCATTAGGTGCATCCCTAATTGCAAACAATACGAATGGAATTCCTTTATCCCAATCCTCTGGATAATCTTGACAATACGCCCTCAACATTGTCTTGAATACCTGATGCCACCTTTCTAATGCTCCCTGCGATTCTGGATGGTACGCAGTTGATTTAAATTGTTTTATTCCTAAGCTATCCATAACTTCTTTGAATAACTTTGAAGTAAAATTTGATCCTCGATCCGATTGAATTTCTGTGGGTAGTCCATATCTAGTAAAGAATTTAAGTAACTCCTCCATAATCCTTTTAGCTGTAATATTACGTACTGGAATGGCCTCTGGAAACCTATTAGACACATCCATTATAGTCAAAACATATTGATTCCACTTTTTGTTTCAGGAAGCGGTCCTATACAATCAATTAGGACCCTTGTAAAAGGTTCCTCAAATGCTGGAATGGGAATTAAGGGCGCTGGTTTTATCACTGCCTGAGGTTTCCCTGTCACTTGACATGTGTGACATGATTGACAAAATTTGACTACATCTTTATGTAGTCCAGGCCAATAAAAATGTTTCTGGATTTTAGCTTGAGTTTTCCTTATTCCCAAATGACCTCCCACTGGTACCTCATGTGCAACTCGCAACACCTCCTTTCTATACCCTCCCGGCAATACTACTTGATGAACTTCTGCCCACTTTTCATCTGTCTGCATATGTACAGGTCTCCATTTTCTCATCAAGACATCATTTTTACGGTAATAACACTCTGGTATACTCAGATTCCTCTTCCGTATATGCTTTCTGATATATCCATTCTATTTCTACACCTTTCTGTTGTAACTCCGCCAATTTTCCTGAACTAAAAATATCCGCCTCATCCTCCACCTGTTCTTGTTCTTTTTCAACCATCTGATCAAAAATCGTTTCTGATAATTGCACTTCAACTTCATCTTCACTCTTTGATTTCTCCTCTTGTCTAAACCTGTGACTTTGCGACCTTGTTACTACATAATCCGGAAAAATCCCAGGATATTCGTCCTTCAACACTTCAGTTGACTGATTTTCCACTGGCTTATCAACCATAGTAGGCATAACTCCCACCTGCAATCCAGCTATATAAATACCCAAGATAAACTGTATTCCTGGACAAGATAGTTTATCTATTACTCCTACTACCACTTCACCACTCTTCACTGGACTTTCCAACCTTACCTTATATAATGGAACGCTACTCCTCTCACCCGGAATTCCACATATCACCACCTTTTCTGGCAACATTCTTCCCAAACTACATAATTCCTCATCTCTTACCATTAAAGATTGACTAGCCCCTGCATCTCTTAAAATTGTTACTTCTTTACCTGCTCCTCCTGATACACATGAGTAAACTTTACCCACACAAGTAACTTGGGTATGTCTTGAAAGACATCTGGCAACTTCTTAACAATTACTTCTTGAACAAGCTGTCCAATCATTTGCACCTCCTTCGCTTCCCTTGGGCTTTCCTTTACCACTTTAACAAACCCCACTGTCTTATCCTGTTTTACTACATCAGCCTTCCCAGTGCTTTTCTTCAACCACCAACACTGTGACTTTACACGGCCTAGTTAGTACAGTGAAAACATTTGAAACTTTTCATTTCTTTTCCACCCTCCTGGATTTCTTTTTTAATCTGAGGTACACTCTTTATTGTCTCCAATCAGATCACCTTTACCACTTGAGTATTTCTCATGTCCCCAGTTTCTATCCCTCACCGGCTGAAACTGATGTCGGAAACCAATCTTTGATTTATGAACTAATTCATAATCATCTGCCATTTCTGCTGCTGATCTCGCAGTTTTAACCCTCTGTTCTTCCACATGAGTTCTCACTACATCAGGAATTGAATTTTTAAACTCCTCCAAAAGTATAATTTCTCTGAGAGCTTCATACGTTTGGTCTATTTTCAAAGCCCTTATCCACCTATCAAAATTACTCTGCTTGAGCCTTTCAAACGCCATGTACATTTGACCAAATTCTTTCCTTAAATTTCTAAACCTTTGTCTGTAGGCTTCAGGCACTAGCTCATATGCACTTAAGATGGATTTCTTCACCTCCTCATACGTTCCAGGTACCTCCTGCGGTAGTGACGCGAACACTTCACTAGCTCTACCTACCAGCTTTGTTTTAATCAGTAACACCCACATGTCATAACAAAGAACAAAGAAATGTACAGCACAGGAACAGGCCCTTCGGCCCTCCAAGCCCGTGCCGACCATGCTGCCCGACTAAACTACAATCTTCTACACTTCCTGGGTCCGTATCCCTCTATTCCCATCCTCTTCATGTATTTGTCAAGATGCCCCTTAAATGTCACTATCGTCCCTGCTTCCACCACCTCCTCCGGTAGCGAGTTCCAGGCACCCACTACCCTCTGTGTAAACAACTGGCCTCATACATCTACTCTAAACCTTGCCCCTCTCACCTTAAACCTATGCCCCCTAGTAATTGACCCCTCTACCCTGGGGAAAAGCCTCTGACTATCCACTTTGTCTATGCCCCTCATAATTTTGTAGACCTCTATCAGGTCTCCCCTCAACCTCCGTCGTTCCAGTGAGAACAAACCGAGTTTATTCAACTGCTCCTCATAGCTAATGCCCTCCATACCAGGCAACATTCTGGTAAATCTCTTCTGCACCCTCTCTAAAGCCTCCACATCCTTCTGGTAGTGTGGCGACCAGAATTGAACACTATACTCCAAGTGTGGCCTAACTAAGGTTCTATACAGCTGCAACATGACTTGCCAATTCTTATACTCAATGCCCCGGCCAATGAAGGCAAGCATGCCGTATGCCTTCTTGACTACCTTCTCCACCTGTGTTGCCCCTTTCAGTGACCTGTGGACCTGTACTCCTAGATCTCTCCGACTGTCAATACTCTTGAGGGTTCTACCATTCACTGTATATTCCCTACCTCCATTAGACCTTCCAAATGCATTACCTCACATTTGTCCGGATTAAACTCCATCTGCCATCTCTCCGCCCAAGTCTCCAAGCAATCTAAATCCTGCTGTATCCTCTGACAGTCCTCATCGCTATCCGCAATTCCACCAACCTTTGTGTCGTCTGCAAACTTACTAATCAGACCAGTTACATTTTCCTCCAAATCATTTATATATACTACAAAGAGCAAAGGTCCCAGCACTGATCCCTGCGGAACACCACTGGTCACAGCCCTGCAATTAGAAAAGCATCCTTCCATTGCTACTCTCTGCCTTCTATGACCTAGCCAGTTCTGTATTAACTTACTTACCTTGCAGGTCAGCTGTGTAGTTCGGGAGTGAGAGCTGGGACCTTAGAAACAGCGCGGGAATTTGAAAAAGCGCGGGAGCTTCGAGGCAGAGGGGACCGTTTAAAAGGTCGCTGCCTGGGTGAGGTAAGTACTGATTAACAACTTACTTACCTTGCAGGCCAAGTCGATTTCAGCAGGAGCGGAGCAGGCTAGTCCATTTCAGCGGGGGCAGTGCAGAAGTGATTTCTGGGAGGTAAGTCTCTCCTTGAAATTTTTAAAAAAAATTTTAGTGTTTAAGGTAGGAACAGGAAGTCGACCCGCGGACTTCTGGGAAGACCCTCACCAATAAATTCTGGTGGAGAGGAAACCCGAGACACTACACGTGTGGTGTCTCCCACCCGCCCTCCTCCTCTAACCTAATAATAAAACCCATTGGTCTGAGGTAAGTACCATATTTTATTATATTATTATTATTTTTTATAAAAAATTTAATTTAGTTGTTAGCCACATCTTGGTAGAAAGTTAGAGGAATGGCAGGGCAGGGAGTGCAATGTTCCTCCTGCAGGATGTTTGAGGTGAGGGATGCCGTTAGTGTCCCTGCTGATTTTACCTGCAGGAAGTGCTGCCATCTCCAGCTCCTCCAAGACCGAGTTAGGGAACTGGAGCTGGAGTTGGAAGAACTTCGGATCATTCGGGAGGCAGAGGGGGTCATAGACAGCAGCTTCAGGGAATTAGTTACACCAAAGATTGGAGACAGTTGGGTAACTGTAAGAGGGACTGAGAAAAAACAGTCAGTGCAGGGATCCCCTGCGGTCGTACCCCTGAGAAACAAGTATACCGCTTTGGATACTTGTGGGGGGGGGGACTTACCAGGGGTAAGCCATGGGGTACGGGCCTCTGGCACGGAGTCTGTCCCTGTTGCTCAGAAGGGAAGGGGGGAGAGGAGCAGAGCATTAGTAATTGGGAACTCGATAGTCAGGGGCACAGATAGGAGATTTTGTGGGAGCGTGAGAGACTCACGTTTGGTATGTTGCCTCCCAGGTGCAAGGGTACGTGATGTCTCGGATCGTGTTTTCCGGGTCCTTAAGGGGGAGGGGGAGCAGCCCCAAGTCGTGGTCCACATTGGCACGAACGACATAGGTAGGAAAGGGGATAAGGATGTCAGGCAGGCTTTCAGGGAGCTAGGATGGAAGCTCAGAACTAGAACAAACAGAGTTGTTATCTCTGGGTTGTTGCCCGTGCCACGTGATAGTGAGATGAGGAATAGGGAGAGAGAGCATTTAAACACGTGGCTACAGGGATGGTGCAGGCGGGAGGGATTCAGATTTCTGGATAACTGGGGCTCTTTCTGGGGAAGGTGGGACCTCTACAGACAGGATGGTCTACATCTGAACCTGCGGGGCACAAATATCCTGGGGGGGGAGATTTGTTAGTGCTCTTTGGGGGGTTTAAACTAATGCAGCAGGGGCATGGGAACCTGGATTGTAGTTTTAGGGTAAGGGAGAATGAGAGTATAGAGGTCAGGAGCTCAGATTTGACGTCGCAGGAGGGGGCCAGTGTTCAGGTAGGTGGTTTGAAGTGTGTCTACTTCAATGCCAGGAGTACACGAAACAAGGTAGGGGAACTGGCAGCATGGGTTGGTACCTGGGACTTCGATGTTGTGGCCATTTCGGAGACATGGATAGAGCAGGGACAGGAATGGATGTTGCAGGTTCCGGGGTTTAGGTGTTTTAGTAAGCTCAGAGAAGGAGGCAAAAGAGGGGGAGGTGTGACGCTGCTAGTCAAGGACAGTATTACGGTGACGGAGAGGATGCTAGATGGGGAGTCATCTTCCGAGGTAGTATGGGCTGAAGTTAGAAACAGGAAAGGAGAGGTCACCCTGTTGGGAGTTTTCTATAGGCCTCCAAATAGTTCTAGGGATGTAGAGGAAAGGATGGCGAGGATGATCCTGGATAAGAGCGAAAGTAACAGGGTAGTTATTATGGGAGACTTTAACTTTCCAAATATTGACTGGAAAAGATATAGTTCGAGTACATTAGATGGGTCGTTTTTTGTACAGTGTGTGCAGGAGGGTTTCCTGACACAGTTTGTTGACAGGCCAACAAGAGGCGAGGCCACATTGGATTTGGTTTTGGGTAATGAACCAGGCCAGGTGTTGGATTTGGAGGTAGGTGAGCACTTTGGGGACAGTGACCACAATTCGGTGACGTTTACGTTAAGGATGGAAAGGGATAAGTATACACCGCAGGGCAAGAGTTATAGCCGGGGGAAGGGAAATTATGATGCCATTAGACGTGACTTGGGGGGGATAAGGTGGAGAAGTAGGCTGCAAGTGTTGGACACACTGGATAAGTGGAGCTTGTTCAAGGATCAGCTACTGCGTGTTCTTGATAAGTATGTACCGGTCAGGTAGGGAGGAAGGCGTCGAGCGAGGGAACCGTGGTTTACCAAAGAAGTGGAATCTCTTGTTAAGAGGAAGAAGGAGGCCTATGTGAAGATGAAGTGTGAAGTTTCGGTTGGGGCGATGGATAGTTACAAGGTGGCGAGGAAGGATCTAAAGAGAGAGCTAAGACGAGCAAGGAGGGGACATGAGAAGTATTTGGCAGGAAGGATCAAGGAAAACCCAAAAGCTTTCTATAGGTATGTCAGGAATAAGCGAATGACTAGGGAAAGAGTAGGACCAGTCAAGGACAGGGATGGGAAGTTGTGTGTAGAGTCTGAAGAGATAGGCGAGATACTAAATGAATATTTTTCGTCAGTATTCACTCAGGAAAAAGATAATGTTGTGGAGGAGAATGCTGAGCTCCAGGTAAATAGATTAGATGGCATTGAGGTACGTAGGGAAGAGGTGTTGGCAATTCTGGACAGGCTGAAAATAGATAAGTCCCCGGGACCTGATGGGATTTATCCTAGGATTCTCTGGGAGGCCAGGGAAGAGATTGCTGGACCATTGGCTTTGATTTTTATGTCATCATTGGCTACAGGAATAGTGCCAGAGGACTGGAGGATAGCAAATGTGGTCCCTTTGTTCAAAAAGGGGAGCAGAGACAACCCCGGCAACTATAGACCGGTGAGCCTCACGTCTGTAGTGGGTAAAGTCTTGGAGGGGATTATAAGAGACAAGATTTATAATCATCTAGATAGGAATAATATGATCAGGGATAGTCAGCATGGCTTTGTGAAGGGGAGGTCATGCCTCACAAACCTTATCGAGTTCTTTGAGAAGGTGACTGAACAGGTAGATGAGGGTAGAGCAGTTGATGTGGTGTATATGGATTTCAGCAAAGCGTTTGATAAGGTTCCCCACGGTAGGCTATTGCAGAAAATACGGAGGCTGGGGATTGAGGGTGATTTAGAGATGTGGATCAGAAATTGGCTAGCTGAAAGAAGACAGAGGGTGGTGGTTGATGGGAAATGTTCAGAATGGAGTTCAGTCACAAGTGTAGTACCACAAGGATCTGTTCTGGGGCCGTTGCTGTTTGTCATTTTTATCAATGACCTAGAGGAAGGCGCAGAGGGTGGGTGAGTAAATTTGCAGACGATACTAAAGTCGGTGGTGTTGTCGATAGTGTGGAAGGAAGTAGCAGGTTACAGAGGGATATAGATAAGCTGCAGAGCTGGGCTGAGAGGTGGCAAATGGAGTTTAATGTAGAGAAGTGTGAGGTGATTCACTTTGGAAGGAATAACAGGAATGCGGAATATTTGGCTAATGGTAAAGTTCTTGAAAGTGTGGATGAGCAGAGGGATCTAGGTGTCCATGTACATAGATCCCTGAAAGCTGCCACCCAGGTTGATAGGGTGGTGAAGAAGGCCTATGGAGTGTTGGCCTTTATTGGTAGAGGGATTGAGTTCCGGAGTCAGGAGGTCATGTTGCAGCTGTACAGAACTCTGGTACGGCCGCATTATAGGAAGGACGTGGAGGCTTTGGAGCGGGTGCAGAGGAGATTTACCAGGATGTTGTCTGGTATGGAGGGAAAATCTTATGAGGAAAGGCTGATGGACTTGAGGTTGTTTTCGTTGGAGAGAAGAAGGTTAAGAGGAGACTTAATAGAGGCATACAAAATGTTCAGGGAATTGGATAGGGTGGACAGTGAGAGCCTTCTCCCGCGGATGGAAATGTCTGGCACGAGGGGACATAACTTTAAACTGAGGGGTAATGGATATAGGACAGAGGTCAGAGGTAGGTTCTTTACGCAAAGAGTAGTGAGGCCGTGGAATGCCCTACCTGCTACAGCAGTGAACTCGCCAACATTGAGGGCATTTAAAAGTTTATTGGATAAACATATGGATGATAATGGTATAGTGTAGGTTAGATGGCTTTTGTTTCGGTGCAACATCGTGGGCCGAAGGGCCTGTACTGCGCTGTATTGTTCTATGTATCCACCTTGCCAGCTCACCCCTGGTGCCGTGTGACTTCACCTTTTGTACTAGTCTACCATGAGGGACCTTGTCAAAGGCCTTACTGAAGTCCATATAGACAACATCCACTGCCCTACCTGCATCAATCATCTTTGTGACCTCCTCGAAAAACTCTTATCAAGTTAGTGAGACACGACCTCCCCTTCACAAAATCATGCTGCCTCTCACTAATACGTCCATTTGCTTCCAAATGGGAGTAGATCCTGTCTTGAAGAATTCTCTCCAGTAATTTCCCTACCACTGAAGAAAGGCTCACCGGCCTGTAGTTCCCTGGATTATCCTTGCTACCCTTCTTAAACAGAGGAACAACATTGGCTATTCTCCAGTCATCCGGGACATCACCTGAAGACAGTGAGGATCCAATGATTTCTGTCAAGGCCTCAGCAATTTCCTCTCCAGCATCCTTCAGTATTCTGGGGTCGATCCCATCAGGCCCTGGGGACTTATCTACCTTAATATTTTTTAAGACGCCCAACACCTCGTCTTTTTGGATCTCAATGTGACCCAGGCTATCTACACACCCTTCTCCAGACTCAATATCTACCAATTTCTTCTCTTTGGTGAATACTGATGGAAAGTATTCATTTAGTACCTCGTCCATTTCCTCTGGCTCCACACATACATTCCCTTGCCTATCCTTCAGTGGGCCAACCCTTTCCCTGGCTACCCTCTTGCTTTTTATGTACGTGTAAAAAGCCTTGGGATTTTCCTTAACCCTATTTGCCAATGACTTTTCGTGACCCCTTCTAGCCCGCCTGACTCCTTGCTTAAGTTTCTTCCTACTTTCCTTAGATTCCACGCAGGCTTCGTCTGTTCCCAGCCTTTCAGCCCTGACAAATGCCTCCTTTTTCTTTTTGACGAGGCCTACAATATCACTCGTCATCCAAGGTTCCCGAAAATTGCCGTATTTATCTTTCTTCCTCACAGGAACATGCCGGTCCTGTATTCCTTTCAACTGACACTTGAAAGCCTCCCACATGTCAGATGTTGATTTGCCCTCAAACATCCACCCCCATTCTATGTTCTTCAGTTCCCGCCTAATATTGTTATAATTAGCCTTCCCCCAATTTAGCACATTCACCCTAGGACCACTCTTATCCTTGTCCACCAGCACTTTAAAACTTACTGAATTGTGGTCACTGTTCCCGAAATGCTCCCCTACTGAAACTTCTACCACCGGGCTGGGTTCATTCCCCAATACCAGGTCCAGTACCGCCCCTTCCCTAGTTGGACTGTCTACATACTGTTTTAAGAAGCCCTCCTGGATGCTCCTTACAAACTCTGCCCCGTCTAAGCCCCTGGCACTAAGTGAGTCCCAGTCAATATTGGGGAAGTTGAAGTCTCCCATCACCACAACCCTGTTGTTTTTACTCTTTTCCAAAATCTGTCTACGTATCTGCTCCTCTATCTCCCGCTGGCTGTTGGGAGGCCTGTAGTAAACCCCCAACATTGTGACTGCACCCTTCTTATTCCTGATCTCTACCCATATAGCCTCACTGCCTTCTGATATGTCCTCCCGTAGTACAGCTGTGATATCCTCCCTGACCAGTAGCGCAACTCCGCCACCCCTTTTACATCCCCCTCTATCCTGCGTGAAACATCTAAATCTTGGAACGTTTAGCAGCCAATCCTGCCCTTCCCTCAACCAGGTCTCTGTAATGGCAACAACATCATAGTTCCAAGTACTAATCCAAGCTCTAAGTTCATCTGCCTTACGGGCAGCACGGTGGCCTTGTGGATAGCACAATTGCTTCACAGCTCCAGGGTCCCGGGTTCGATTCCGGCTTGGGTCACTGTCTGTGCGGAGTCTGCACGTCCTCCCCGTGTGTGCGTGGGTTTCCTCCGGGTGCTCCGGTTTCCTCCCACAGTCCAAAGATGTGCAGGTTAGGTGGATTGGCCATGATAAATTGCCCTTAGTGTCCAAAATTGCCCTTAGTGTTGGGTGGGGTTACTGGGTTATGGGGATAGGGTGGCGGTGTTGACCTTGGGTAGGGCGCTCTTTCCAAGAGCCGGTGCAGACTCGATGGGTCGAATGGCCTCCTTCTGCACTGTAAATTCTATGATAATCTATGATTACCCGTAATACTTCTTGCATTAAAACATCTGCACTTCAGGCCACCAGACCCGCTGTGTTCAGCAACTTCTCCCCGTCTGCTCTGCCTTAGAGCCACACTGTCCCTATTCCCTAGTTCTCCCTCAATGCTCTCACCTTCTGACCTATTGCTCCCGTGCCCACCCCCCTGCTATACTAGTTTAAACCCTCCCGTGTGACACTAGCAAACCTCGCGGACAGGATATTTATTCCTCTCCAGTTTAGATGCAACCCATCCTTCTTTTATAGGTCACACCTGCCCCGGAAGAGCTCCCAGTGGTCCAGATAAAGGAAACCCTCCCTCCTACACCAGCTGTTTAGCCACGTGTTTAGCTGCACTATCTTCCTATTTCTAGCCTCACTGGCACGTGGCACAGGGAGTAATCCTGAGATTACAACCCTAGAGGTCCTGTGGCCATTTCATTTGTTTAGCTACCTTCTCAAATGAAATGAAAAAGGCTTCCACTTCCTTCTCGTCAAACCTTGGCAATGCTTGGACATATTTAAATAGATTCCCACCAAGCCTTCGACTATGACGCTCTTTCTCACTATCCTCATCACTATGATCCAACTGTCCGTTTCCCTTTACGTCTGCCAATTTTAACTGATTGTCATGTTTCATGGCCATTTTCTGAAGTTCAAACTCCCTCTCTTTATCTTTTTCCCTGATCTGTATCTCCCTTTCTTTTTGTTCTGCTAGGGCTATTCTTTCTTTTCTCCTCTCTCTCTTTCTCTTTCCTCTCTCTCTCTCACTTTTCTATTCCAGCCGCTTTAGTTCTTTCTCATGTTCCATTTGTTTAATTTGCAACTGAATTTTTGCCATTTCCAATGAGTCAAACTCTATCTCCGGCAACTTTAAATGCTTAGCCACCGCCATAATTACCTCATCTTTTCGCATTTTGTCAGGTAATGTTAACTGCAATGTTCTTGCCAAATCTAACAGTCTGCTTTGCGTTTCTGTCCGTAAAGTACTATGTGTGACATTCTCCACCCCCAAAAACTTCTGAACCTCTGAAAGAGCCATTGTTCACAACACTCTCCCCACTTAAACTAAAATACCACACCGGAAAAGCAACAATCCTTCACTGTCTTTAAGTTCACAAAAGCCAATCCAGTAGATAAACTTTTAAAACCCCTAGAGCCCCCAATTGTTATGGGCGAGGCTTTTCAGAACCCCAAAATGTATCATGGAGTTCAACCAACCCCTCCCTTTAATGGATTTTGTTGCTTTTCCGAGCACACGGCTTTTTCCCTAGGTGTGGGATTACAATTATGGACATGTGGGTTTTTAAACACAAAACACTGTTTATTCCATGAACTCAACTTAACATCTTAAATAAACATCGGATCCCTTAACACCCCTTACTTCAAAGATAACTCAGAAAATATTGCAACAGGAAATAATTCCTTAAAATGTTCCTTCAAACTTCCAAGAGAATTAACACCTTTAAACAGAATCACATCAGGTTAAAGGCTTTACGTTAAATTACCCAAATGATCCAGAGATAGTCTTACATGGCAGAGATCAGGCTCACTGCAAAACACAGACACACACCCAGCTCTTTTCCAAACTTCTCAAGCTGCTGTCTCAAACTGGCTTTCTCCTTTTAATCAGCTCACAGCAAACCAGCCAGGCACTTTTCAAAACTGAAACTTCAAAATGGCTGAACTGAGCTGAGCTCCACCCACTCTCTGACATCACTGTTTTCTTAAAGGTACATTGCTTACGCATCCATTTCTTTTTTTTAAAATATATTTTATTGAAATTTTTTTCCCTGAGCAACATTTTTCCCGCTTACAAAACAAGCGAAACGATAACAGTAACAAAACAGAAATGTTTAAACTTTTTAACAATAATAATAATAGTAGTAATAATATACAAGTAACAAAACCTCGTACTCTATTGACCTATACTCAACTGCCTCCCCCCCTCCCCCCCGGGTTGCTGCTGCTGGTCATCCGTCTTCCCTCTAACGTTCCCCTAGGTAGTCGAGAAATGGCTGCCACCGCCTGGTGAACCCTTGAGCCGATCCTCTCGGGGCAAACTTTATCTGCTCCAGTTTAATAAACCCCGCCATATCATTTACCCAGGCCTCCAGTCCGGGGGGTTTCACCTCCTTCCACATGAGTAGGATCCTGCGCCGGGCTACGAGGGACGCAAAGGCCACGACATCGGCCTCTTTCGCCTCCTGCACTCCCGGCTCATCCGCTACTCCAAATAGAGCTAACCCCCAGCCTGGTTTGACCCGGGCCTTCACCACCTGCGAAATCACTCCCGTCACTCCCTTCCAATACCCTTCCAGTGCCGGGCACGCCCAAAACATATGTGCATGGTTTGCCGGGCTCCCGCCACACCTCCCACATTTGTCCTCCACTCCAAAGAACCTGCTCAATCTTGTCCCCGTTATGTGTGCTCTATGTAGCACCTTAAATTGAATCAGGCTAAGCCTGGCTCATGAGGAAGAGGAATTTACCCTGCTTAGGGCATCAGCCCACATACCCTCCTCTATCTCCTCCCCTAATTCTTCTTCCCACTTTCTTTTTAGTTCGCCCACCGACTCCTCCCCCTCTTCCCTCATCTCTCGGTAAATCTCTGACACCTTGCCCTCTCCGACCCACACCCCTGAAAGCACCCTGTCCTGTATCCCCTGTGTCGGGAGCCGCGGAAATTCCCTCACCTGTTGTCTCGTAAACACCCTCACCTGCATATATCTCAAGAAATTCCCCCGGGGTAACTTATACTTTTCCTCCAGTGCTCCCAAGCTCGCAAAAGTCCCATCTATGAATAAATCTCCCACCTTCCTAATTCCCAACTGGTACCAGCTCTGAAATCCTCCATCCATTCTTCCTGGGGCGAACCTATGGTTGTTCCTGATAGGGGACCCCACCAGGGCTCCCCGCACCCCTCTCTGTCGCCTCCACTGTCCCCATATGTTCAGTGTTGCCGCCACCACCGGGTTCGTGGTGTACTTTTTCGGTGAGAACGGTAGCGGCGCCATCACCAGCGCCTCTAGACTCGTCCCTTTACAGGACCATCTCTCCAGCCTTTTCCACGCCGCTCCCTCACCCTCCATCATCCATCTACGTATCATTGTCACATTGGCGGCCCAATAATAATCTCCCAAGTTCGGTAGTGCCAGTCCTCCTCTGTCCCTACTGCGCTGCAGGAACCCCCTCCTTACTCTCGGAACTTTCCCTGCCCACACAAAGCTCGTAATGCTCCTATCTATTTTATTAAAAAAGGTCCTGGTGATTAAAATAGGGAGACATTGAAATACAAATAAGAACCTCGGGAGGACCATCATCTTAATTGCCTGCACCCTTCCCGCCAGCGATAAAGGCTGCATGTCCCACCTCTTAAAGTCCTCCTCCATTTGTTCTACCAGCCGTGTCAGATTAAGTCTGTGCAAGGTTCCCCAGCTCCTAGCGATCTGAATCCCCAAGTATCGGAAGTTTCTTTCCACTTTCCTTAGCGGTAAGCCTTCTATCTCTCTACTCTGGTCCCCTGGATGTATCACATATAATTCACTCTTCCCCATGTTTAACCTATACCCCGAAAATTCCCCGAACCTCCTCAAGATTCGCATAACCTCTATCATCCCCCCCGCTGGGTCCGACACGTATAGCAATAGGTCATCCGCGTATAACGAGACTCGGTGTTCTTCTCCCCCTCTAGTCACCCCTCTCCATTTCCTGGAGTCTCTCAGCGCCATGGCCAGAGGTTCAATTGCCAGCGCAAACAACAATGGAGACAGCGGGCATCCCTGTCTTGTTCCCCTATATAATCGGAAATACTCCGATCTATGTCGACCTGTAACTACGCTTGCCGTTGGTGCCCCATAAAGTAGTCTAACCCAGCGAATAAATCCGTTCCCAAACCCAAACCTCCTTAACACTTCCCATAAATACTCCCACTCCACCCTATCAAATGCCTTCTCTGCGTCCATTGCCGCCACTATCTCTGCCTCCCCCTCCACTGAGGGCATCATTATCACCCCTAATAGCCGTCGCACGTTAACATTCAATTGTCTCCCTTTTACGAACCCTGTCTGGTCTTCGTGCACCACCCCTGGGACACAGTCCTCTATCCTCGATGCCAGTACCTTTGCTAACAGTTTGGCGTCCACGTTCAATAGTGAAATAGGTCTATAGGACCCACACTGCATCGGATCTTTGTCCCTCTTCAAAATTAGCGATATCGTCGCCTCCGACATTGTCGGGGGTAGTGTCCCCCCTTCCCTGGCCTCATTGAACGTCCTCGCCAACAACGGGGCCAACAAGTCCACATATTTTCTGTAGGATTCCACCGGGAACCCGTCCGGCCCCGGGGCCTTCCCTGCCTGCATGCTTCCCAGTCCCTTAATAACCTCGTCCACCTCAATCGGCGCCCCCAGGCCTGCCACCGCCTGCTCCTCCACTTTCGGGAACCTCAATTGGTCCAGGAACTGCCGCATCCCCTCCTCTCCCTCTGGGGGCTGAGACCTATACAGTTCTTCATAAAAGGTCTTAAACACCTCATTTATCTTTCCTGCCCTTCGCATGGTGTCTCCCCTTTCATCCCTAATTCCTCCTATCTCCCTCGCTGCTGCCCTCTTTCGCAGTTGGTGCGCCAACAGGCGACTAGCCTTTTCCCCATATTCATACCTCCTCCCCTGTGCCTTCCTCCACAGTACCTCCGCCTTTCTGGTGGTCAGAAGGTCAAACTCGGTCTGGAGTCGTCTCCTCTCCCTGTACAGCTCCTCCTCCGGGGTCTCTGCAAATTCCCTGTCCACCCTTAAAATCTCCCCCAGTAATCTATCCTTTTCCTTGGCCTCTGTTTTCCTTTTGTGGGCCCCAATCAAAATCAGCTCTCCTCTGACCACCGCTTTTAGTGCTTCCCAGACCACTCCCACAGGGACCTCGCCGTCGTCATTGACCTCCAGGTATCTCTCGATACACCCCTCACTCTTGCACACACTCCCTCATCCGCCATCAGTCCCACATCTAATCGCCAGAGTGTTCTCTGCTCCCTGTCCTCTCCTACTTCCAGGTCCACCCAATGTGGGGCATGATCCGAAACCGCTATGGCTGAGTATTCAGCTTCTTCCACCCTAGAGATCAACGACCTTCCTAGAACAAAAAAATCTATCCGGGAGTACACTTTATGGACGTGGGAGAAGAAGGAATACTCCCTAGCCCTGGGTCTAAGAAATCGCCATGGATCCACTCCCCCCATTTGGTCCATAAACCCCTTAAGTACCTTGGCCGCTGCCGGCCTTCTTCCAGTCCTTGAGCTGGATCTATCTAGCCCCGGGTCCAGCACCGTATTGAAGTCCCCTCCTAAAATCAAATTTCCTGCCGCCAGGTCCGGAATACGCCCCAGCATCTGTCTCATGAACCCCGCATCGTCCCAATTTGGGGCATACACATTAACCAACACGACCTCCATTCCCTCCAGCCTACCACTCACCATTACATATCTACCTCCACTATCTGCTACGATGTTCTTTGCTTCAAATGCTACCCGTTTCCCCACCAAAATGGCCACCCCTCTGTTCTTTGTGTCCAGTCCTGAGTGGAACACCTGTCCCACCCATCCTTTCCTTAGCCTAACTTGGTCCGCCACCTTTAGGTGCGTCTCTTGGAGCATAACCACGTCTGCCCTTAGTCCTTTCAAATGCGCGAGCGCTCGGGCCCTTTTTATCGGCCCATTCAGGCCTCTCACGTTCCACGTGATCAACCTCACTGGGGGGCTACCTGCCCCCCTCCCGTGTCGACTAGCCATTACCTTCCCTAGGCCAGTCCCATATCCCGCCTCCGCGCTCCCGCTCGCTCCCCCAGCGTCGCATTCCGCCCCCGACCACCTTCTCTTTAGCCATTTCCTTTTGGATTTCCGCAGCAGCAACCCAGTTGTCCCCTTCCCCCCTCCCCTCCCCGCTAGATCCCTATCTAGCTTGATTGCTCCCCCCATATCACTTCCGTAAGTCAGCTGACTTCAACTGACCCCGGCTACTCCTGCTCGCTCCTCGGCCCCCTCGGTGTGAGGGAACTCCCATCCGCCTTGCGCCTGTTTTCCCGCCTTATTCTTTCTGGTGCGGGAACATCCCTTTACCTGTCGCGCCTCTTATGGCGCAGCTCCCTTTCCCCTCCCCCTCTCCTTCCCCATTCTCTGACTATGTCCCGCCTCTCCCCCCTCACCGGCGCCCACATTTCCCCAGTGTCCCCCCCCTTCCCTGTTTACTTCTCGCTTAACTTTCACCATCCCATTAACAAAAACAATAATAACAACAATAACAGTTCCCTGCAGCATCAGTCCCTCAGTTCCGGTCCAGTTTCTCTTCATTGATGAAGGACCATGCTTCCTCCGCCGTCTCGAAATAATAGTGTCTTTCCTGATGCGTGACCCATAGTCTTGCCGGCTGCAGCATCCCAAACTTCACCTTCCTTTTGTGCAAAACCTCTTTGGCTCGGTTGAAGCTCGCCCTCCTTCTCGCCACCTCCGCACTCCAATCCTGGTAGATCCTTACCACTGCATTCTCCCATCTGCTACTCCGCACCTTTTTAGCCCATCTCAGGACCTCTTCTCTGTCCTTAAGGCGGTAGAATCGCACGATTATCGCCCTCGGTGGTTCTCCCGCTTTTGGTCTTCTCGCCGGGATCCGATTTGCCCACTCCACCTCCATGGGGCCCGCAGGGGCCTCAGCACCCATCAGTGAGCTCAGCATCTTACTTGCGTACGCTCCACAGTCCACTCCTTCCACACCCTCCGGGAGACCTAGTATCCTAAGGTTCTTCCTTCGCGCTCCATTTTCAAGGGCCTCAATCCTGTCAGCACACTTTTTATGAAGTGCCTCGTGCGTCTGAGTCTTGACCGCCAGGCCCAGGACCTCGTCCTCAATACCTGACACCTTCTGCTCCACCACGCGAAGTTCAGTCTCCTGGGTCTTTAAAGTCTCCTTAAGCCCCTCAATTGCCTGTAACAACGGGGTCATTACCTCCTTCTTCAGCAGGTCCACGCACCGTCTCACCACCTCGTCCTGCTCAGGCCCCCATGTCACCTGTGGTTTCTCCGCCGCCATTTTGTTCCACTCCCTCTGACCTTCTGGCTGCAGATTCTTCTGGCTGCAGCCGCCGCCGCCGGTTTTTCCCTCCGTCTTTCGGGGGGGACTCCCTTCCCTCGCGCCTCGCACCGGGTTTTACGGCCGTCCAAGTCCCCGTTGGGGCTCTTAAAAGAGCCCGAAGTTCCGTCGGAGCTGGAGCCGCCGAAACGTGCGGCTAGCTCATCCCTGCCGCAACCGGATGTCCCGCATCCATTTCTTAAAGGCACTCTTGCATGACATTAACAAAGAGATTGAGAGTATGCTTAAACATGGCATAATTGAAGTGGGTTGCAACCAATGGAGCTCACCCATAGTGATGGTACCTAAACCAGACGGTACCCAACGGTTGTGTGTGGACGACAGAAAGGTTAATGCAGTTTCAAGAATGGACTCTTATCCTATCCCACGTTTAGAGGACTGCATTGAGAAAGTGGGACAATCAGCTTTTATTTCCAAATTGGATTTACTTAAAGGTTACTGGCAGGTACCTTTATCCGAAAGGGCAAAGGAGATTTCCGCTTTTGTGACTCCAGATGGTATATACCAATTCAAAGTTATGCCATTTGGCATGAAAAACACCCCAGCCACATTTCAACGGTTAACTAACAAAGTCCTTTCAGGATTACCCAATTGTGTGGTATACATCGACGATCTGGTAATTTTCAGCCAGACATGGACAGAACATTTAAAACATCTGATGGAGTTATTCGATCGACTTCTGGAGGCGGGTTTGGTGATAAACCTAGCCAAAAGTGAATTTGGAAAGGCCCAAGTCACTTTCCTTGGCCATACAATCGGACAGGGTCGACTGGTCCCACGGGATGTGAAACCAACAGTTATTGAGGAGTTTCCGATACTCTCGACACAATGGGAAATAATGCGATTTCTTGGTATGAGTGGATTTTACCGGAAATTTGTACCCAATTTTAGCAGTGTGGTCGCTCCACTGACGGACTTGCTCAGGAAGCGTAACAAATTCCAGTGGACAGCGGAGTGTCAACAGGCATTTGACGGCCTGAAGGCTGTGTTAACCACTGCTCCTGTGTTAGTCATCCCAAATTATACCCAACCATTCAAAGTGGCTGTTGATGCGAGTGATGTGGGCGTAGGTGCGGTGCTTCTACAGGACGACGGCAAAAGGCTAGAGCGGCCTGTTGGCAATTTTTCAAAGAAATTGAATTCTCACCAGAAAAAGTATTCGACGATCGAGGAGACTTTGAATTTGGTGCTGGCTTTGCAACATTTTCACATTTATGTGACCAGCAATCCGTCTGACACAATATATATACTGATCATAATCCGTTGACATTTTTGGAGGGATTCCGGAATAACAATGCGAGGCTGTTTTGCTGGAGTTTATTGTTACAGCCATTTCATTTAAAAATAGTACATGTGGCAGGGCGAGAAAACGTGATAGCCGATGCTTTGTCACGAATGTGATGAACAGAAGCAATTTCAGTTGGAGGAAGACAAACAAAAAAAGAATGGACTATATTACACCTTTTTGCATGTGTTGTTCTTTGAAATGAAAATGCATATTTACTGTGTGCATGTCTTAAAGAATAGTGAAAAGGTGAAAAATGAGACCATCTTGAAGTTGAAAGTTTACTTTTTTTTCTTGGGGGGAGGTGTCATGTGAGAGTACCTTTAAGAAATGGGTGTTTATAAATGGGTGTGTATATAAATATCTGTAGTGAGAGTACCTTTAAGAAGTGGATGGAGCTGTTCTGTCTGTCAGCTTTTTACTTTCGTTTGAGGCTGTTTGCTGCAGGGTGTGTTTTAGTTTCATTTTCAGAGCTGGATAGCTGCAGTCACAGCCAGAAGGTGTATGAATCTCGCTCTGTAATTTAAAGACTGTAAATCGATCCTGGTGATTTAAAACTAATAACAGTAATGACTTTAACCTGTTGTGCTTCTGGTAAAAGGTGTTTTAAGTCTTATGGATGTTGAAAGGAAAGCTTACAGGATTACTTAGTGTTGTAGTCTTTGGGGGTTGTATTTGAATTAATAGTTGCTAAGATGTTCACTGTATGTTTTAAAAAGGTTAACTTGAGTTCATAGAATAAACATTGTTTTGCATCAAAAAAAACTTTTCCATTTCTGCTGTACCACACCTGTTGAGTGGGCTGTGTGCTCCCCGTACCACAATCTATTAAAAGTTGTGGGTCAGGTGAACTCCACGATACACTTTGGGAAGCTCCCTCTACACTGTCCCCATCAAACACTCCCAGGACAGGTACAGCACGGGGTTAGATACAGAGTAAAGCTCCCTCTACACTGTCCCCATCAAACACTCCCAGGACAGGCACAGCACGGGGTTAGATACAGAGTAAAGCTCCCTCAACACTGTCCCCATCAAACACTCCCAGGACAGGTACAGCACGGGGTTAGACACAGAGTAAAGCTCCCTCTACACTGTCCCCATCAAACACTCCCAGGACAGGTACAGCACGGGGTTAGATACAGAGTATAGCTCCCTCTACACTGTCCACATCAAACACTCCCAGGACAGGTACAGCACGGGGTTAGATACAGAGTAAAGCTCACTCTACACTGTCCCCATCAAACACTCCCAGGACAGGTACAGCACGGGGTTAGATACAGAGTAAAGCTCCCTCTACACTGTCCTCATCAAACACGCCCAGGACAGGTACAGCACGGGGTTAGATACAGAGTAAAGCTCCCTCTACACTGTCCCCATCAAACACGCCCAGGACAGGTACAGCACGGGGTTAGATACAGAGTAAAGCTCCCTCTACACTGTCCCCATCAAACACTCCCAGGACAGGTACAGCACGGGGTTAGATACAGAGTAAAGCTCCCTCTACACTGTCCCCATCAAACACTCCCAGGACAGGTACAGCACGGGGTTAGATACAGAGTAAAGCTCACTCTACACTGTCCCCATCAAACACTCCCAGGACAGGTACAGCACGGGGTTAGATACAGAGTAAAGCTCCCTCTACACTGTCCCCATCAAACACGCCCAGGACAGGTACAGCACGGGGTTAGATACAGAGTAAAGCTCCCTCTACACTGTCCCCATCAAACATTCCCAGGACAGGTACAGCACGGGGTTAGATACAGAGTAAAGCTCCCTCTACACTGTCCCCATCAAACACGCCCAGGACAGGTACAGCACGGGGTTAGATACAGAGTAAAGCTCCCTCTACACTGTCCACATCACACACTCCCAGGACAGGTACAGCCGGGGTTAGACACAGAGTAAAGCTCCCTCTACACCAAAGTTTTTCAAACTCAGGGTTGTAACCCACGGTTGTTTGGAGGGCGCGGAGCCATCAGTTGTAGTGTTCCCAAAAGCTGCGATCGGTTATAAGCTGGCCGGCTGTGGGCAATTCCGGATTGGTCGTGGAGTTTGAGGGGATGGCACGAGGCTGAGCTGTGTGGTGGTCATGGTGAGGAGTGGGGCGGACAAGCATCCACGTTGGCACACGATGCTAACACTGGTGGCCCCAGCTTGGAGCTTCGCTCTGATGCTCGTCTTGTGCGCTGATCGGTTCGCCCCTCGCTGAGCGGCAGTATGCGACTTGCGGCTCCGCAGTCAATGTTTAACGTCCGGCAGAACATCCGCTTGCACTCCCACGACATGAAATACTAATCGGGAAGTGGTCTGCAGTCTGTGACTGGGGTGGGTGCAGCTACTGGACAGTGAGTTGGAAGCCAAGCCAAGCTTCTCGGCGAGGAATACCGATCAAACGAGGCCAGTCAATGCGGCTGACACCCGTCAACACTGGAAAAAAACGCCAGTCATAGAACATTACAGCGCAGTACAGGCCCTTCAGCCCTCGATGTTGCGCCGACCTGTGAAACCACTCTAAAGCCCATCTACACTATTCCCTTATCGTCCATATGTCTATCCAATGACCATTTGAATGCCCTTAGTGTTGGCGAGTCCACTACTGTTGCAGGCAGGACATTCCACACCCTTACTACTCTCTGAGTAAAGAACCTACCTCTCACATCTGTCCTATATCTATCTCCCCTCAATTTAAAGCTATGTCCCCTCGTGCGAGACATCACCATCCGAGGAAAAAGACTGTCCACCCTATCCAATCTTCTGATCATCTTGTATGCCTCAATTAAGTCACCTCTTAACCTTCTTCTCTCTAAGGAAAACAGCCTCAAGTCCCTCAGCCTTTCCTCATAAGATCGTCCCTCCATACCAGGCAACATTCTGGTAAATCTCCTCTGCACCCTTTCCAATGCTTCCACATCCTTCCTATAATGCGGTGACCAGAATTGCACGCAATACCCCAAATGCGGCCGCACCAGAGTGTTGTATAGCTGCAACATGACCTCATGGCTCCGAAACTCAATCCCTCTACCAATAAAAGCTAACGCACCGTACGCCTTATTAACAACCCTCTCAACCCGAGTGGCAACTTTCAGGGATGTATGTACATGGACACCGAGATCTCTCTGCTCATCCACACTGCCAAGAATCTTACCATTAGCCCAGTACTCGGTCTTCCTGATATTCCTCCCAAAATGAATCACCTCTCACTTTTCTGCATTAAACTCCATTTGCCACCTCTCAGCCCAGCGCTGCAGCTTATCTATATCCCTTTGTAACTTGTAACATCCTTCCACACTGTCCACAACTCCACCGACTTTAGTGTCATCTGCAAATTTACTCACCCATCCTTCTACGCCCTCCTCCAGGTCATTTATAAAAATGACAAACAGCAGTGGCCCCAAAACAGATCCTTGTGGTACACTACTAGTAACTGGACACCAGTCTGAACACTTCCCATCAACCACCACCCTTTGTCTTCTTCCAGCTAGCCAATTTCTGATCCAAACTGCTAAATCACCCTGAATCCCATGCCTCCTTATTTTCTGCTGTAGCCTACCATGGGGAACCTTATCAAACGCTTTACTGAAATCCATATACACCACATCAACTGCTTTACCCTCATCCACCTGTTTGGTCACCTTCTCAAAGAACTCAATTAGGTTTGTGAGGCACGACCTACCCTTCACAAAACCGTGTTGACTATCTCTAATCAAATTATTCCTTTCCAGATGATTATACACCCTATCTCTTATAAACCTTTCCAAGATTTTGCCCACAACAGAAGTAAGGTTCACATAGTTACCGGGGTTGTTTCTACTCCCCTTCTTGAACAAGGGGTCAACATTTGCTATCCTCCCGTCTTCTGGCACTATTCCTGTAGACAAAGATAACTTAAAGATCAAAGCCAAAGGCTCAGCAATCTCCTCCCTAGCTTCCCAGAGAATCCTAGGATAAATCCCATCCGGCACAGGGGACTTATCTATTTTCACACTTTCCAGAATTGTTAACACCTCCTCCTTATGAACCTCAAGCCCTTCTAGTCTAGTAGCCTGAATCTCAGTACTCTCCTCGATATCATTGTCTTTTCCTGTGTGAATACTGACGAAAAATATTCATTCAGCACCTCTCCTACCTCCTCGGACTCCAAGCACATCTTCCCATTACTGTCCTTGACTGGCCCTACTCTTACCCTAGTCATCACTTTGTGTCGCCAGGGAGTAAGCACTTTTGCTGAGAAAGGAGACGGAGATGACTTGAATGTTTGGACAGTGCAATGCGTTGTGTACCTTATGTTGCCCTATTATGTATTTTATTTTATTTTCATGTACTTAATGATCTGTTTGAGCTGCTCGAGGAAAAATACTTTTCACTGGACCTCGGTACACGTGACAATAAACAAATCCAATCCAATGGAACCAGTAAGAAATATTTGGATTTGGATTTGTCATGTGTACCGACGTACAGTGAAAAGTATTTTTCTGCGAGCAGCTCAAACACTTCATTAAGTACATGAAAAGGAAATGAAAGAAAGTACATAATAGGGCAACACAAGGTAAACAATGTGGGCTGGTCTAGCGCAGTGGGCTAAACAGCTGGCTTGTAATGCATAACAATGCCAGCAGCATGGTTCAATTCCCGTACCAGCCTCCCCGAACAGGCACCGGAATGTGGCGACTAGGGGCTTTTCACAGTAACTTCGCTGAAGCCTACTTGTGACAATAAGCGATTATTATTATGTAACTACATAAATACTGGCATCGGATGAAGCACACAGGGTGTAGTGTTAATGAGGTCAGTCCATAAGAGGGTCATTTAGGAGTCTGGTGACAGTGGGGAAGCTGTTTTTGAGTCTGTTCCTGCGTGTGCTCAGACTTCTGTATCTCCTGCCCGATGAAAGAAGTTGGAAGAGTGAGTAAGCCGGGTGGGAGGGATCTTTGATTATACTGCCCACTTTCCCCAGGCAGCGGGAGGTGTAGATGGAGTCAATGGATGGGAGGCAGGTTTGTGCGATGGACTGGGCGGTGTTCACGACTCTCTGAAGTTTCTTGCGGTCCTGGGCCGAGCAGTTGCCATACCAGGCTGTGATGCAGCCCGATAGGATGCTTTCTATGGTGCATCTGTAAAAGTTGGCAAGAGTCCATGTGGACATGCCGAATTTCCTTATTTCCTGAGGGAGTATAGGCGCTGTTGTGTTTTCTTGCTGGTAGTGTCGACGTGGGTGGACCAGGACAGATGGTTGGCAATCTAGGAATTTGAAGCTGTCATCTCCACCTCGGCCCGTTGGTGCTGACAGGGCATTGTGACATTGCGAGTGTTTCACCAATTACTTCATCTCCTCTAAAGTCATAGTTTGTAAAGTAAAAACAAGATTCTACTTTTTTTATGCTTGTTTGAATTTCTCAAGAAATGAGAATATATTTAAAACAAAGTTTGTGTCCGCTACAACAGGTCCACAGCAGACACCATCTCCATGGCCCTGCACTCTACCCTGGAACATCTAGATAACAAAGACACCCATGTCAGACTCCTATTTATCGACTGCAGCTCAGCCTTCAACACCATCATTCCTACGAAACCCATCTCCAAACTCCGTGGCCTTGGCCTCGGTTCCTCCCTCTGCGACTGGATCCTGAACTTTCTAACCCACAGGCCACAATCAGTAAAGATAGGCAACACCTTCCCCACGATCATCCTCAACACCAGCTGTGTCCTCAGCCCCCTACTATACTCCTTATACACCTATGACTGTGTGGCCAAATTCCCCTCCAACTCGATCTTCAAATTTGCTGATGACACCACCGTAATGGGTCAGATCTCAAACAATGACGAGACAGAGTACAGGAATGGGATAGAGATTCTGGTGAACTGGTGCGACGACAATAATCTCTCCCTCAATGTCAACAAAACGAAGGAGATTGTCATCTACTTCAGGAAGCGTAGTGTAGAACATGCCCCTGTCTACATCAATGGGAACGAAGTAGAAAGGGTCGAGAGCTTCAAGTTTTTAGGTGTACAGATCACCAACAGCCTGTCCTGGTCCCCCCATGCCGACACTATAGTTAAGAAAGCCCACCAACGACTACTTGCTCAGAAGACTGAGGAAATTTGGCATGTCAGCTACGACCCTCACCAACTTCTACAGATGCACCATAGAAAGCATTCTTTCTGGTTGTATCACAGCTTGGTATAGATCCTGCTCTGCCCAAGACCGCAGGAAACTACAAAAGGACGTGAATGTAGCCCAATCCATCACGCAAAGCAGCCTCCCATCCACTGACTCTATCTATAATTCCCGCTGCCTCCGAAAGGCAGCCAGCATAATTAAGGACCCCACGCACCCCGGGCATACTCTCTTCCACCTTCTTCCATCAGGAAAAAGATACCAAAGTTTGAGGTCACGTACCAACTGACTCAAGAACAGCTTCTTCCCGACTGCATCAGACTTTCGAATCGACCTACCTCGTATTAAGTTGATCTTTTCTCTACACCTTGCTATAACTGTAACATTATATTCTGCAGTCTCTCCTTCCTTTCCTATGTACGGTATGTGTTGTATGTACAGCATGCAAAAACAATACTTTTCACTGTATACTGATACATGTGACAATAATAAATCAAATCAAATCAATTCAAAGGATGCACCTGTTCAACTGAAATTGTTTTAATTTTTAGCAGGTGACATGGGAGCACAGTGGTTAGCACAGTTGCTTCACAGCTCCAGGGTCCCAGGTTCGATTCCCCACTGGGTCACTGTCTGTGCGGAGTCTGGACATCCTCCCCGTGTCTGCGTGGGTTTCCTCCGGGTGCTCCGGTTTCCTCCCACAAGTCCCGAAGGACGTGCTGTTAGGTGAATTGGACATTCTGAATTCTCCCTCTGTGTACCCGAATGTGGCGACTATTTTCACAGGAACCTCATTGCAGTGTTAATGTAACCCTAACCCTTGTGACAATAATAAAGATTAAGTCATAAACTTGGAAAAATCAGTTATTGGAAATAAAGTTTCAAAATAAAAAGGCCGGTCGTTTAAATACGAATGATGTTCCCCCAGAGGCAGCGGGAGAGAAGGTCACATACACCGGTGCCACGCACCCACATACACCGGTGCCACGCGCCCACATACACCGGTGCCACGCGCCCACATACACCGGTGCCACGCGCCCACATACACCGGTGCCACGCGCCCACATACACCGGTGCCACGCGCCCACATACACCGGCACCACGCGCCCACATACACCGGTGCCACGCGCCCACATACACCGGTGCCACGCGCCCACATACACCGGCACCACGCGCCCACATACACCGGTGCCACGCGCCCACATACACCGGCACCACGCGCCCACATACCCGGCACCACGCGCCCACATACCCGGCACCACGCGCCCACATACACCGGCACCACGCGCCCACATACACCGGCACCACGCACCCACATACACCGGCACCACGCACCCACATACACCGGCACCACGCACCCACATACACCGGCACCACGCACCCACATACCCGGCGCCACGCACCCACATACACCGGTACCACGCGCCCACATACACCGGCACCACGCATCCACATACCCGGCACCACGCACCCACATACACCGGCACCACGCGCCCACATACCCGGCACCACGCACCCACATACACCGGCACCACGCGCCCACATACCCAGCACCACGCACCCACATACCCAGCACCACGCACCCACATACACCGGCACCACGCACCCACATACACCGGCACCACGCACCCACATACACCGGCACCACGCACCCACATACACCGGCACCACGCACCCACATACACCGGCACCACGCACCCACATACACCGGCACCACGCGCCCACATACCCGGCGCCACGCGCCCACATACCCGGCGCCACGCGCCCACGTACCCGGCGTCACGCGCCCATGTACCCGGCGCCACGCGCCCACATACCCGGCGCCACGCGCCCATGTACCCGGTGCCACGCGCCCACATACACCGGTGCCACGCGCCCACATACACCGGTGCCACGCGCCCACATACACCGCACCACGCACCCACATACACCGGTGCCACGCACCCACGTACCCGGCGCCACGCGCCCACATACCCGGCGCCACGCGCCCATGTACCCGGTGCCACGCGCCCACATACACCGGTGCCACGCGCCCACATACACCGCACCACGCACCCACATACACCGGTGCCACGCACCCACGTACCCGGCGCCACGCGCCCACATACCCGGCGCCACGCGCCCACATACACCGGTGCCACGCACCCACATACACCGCACCACGCACCCACATACACCGCACCACGCACCCACATACACCGGTGCCACGCGCCCACATACACCGGTGCCACGCGCCCACATACACCGGTGCCACGCGCCCACATACACCGGCACCACGCGCCCACATACACCTGCACCACGCACCCACATACACCGGCACCACGCGCCCACATACACCGGTGCCACGCGCCCACATACACCGGTGCCACGCGCCCACATACACCGGTGCCACGCGCCCACATACACCGGCACCACGCGCCCACATACACCGGCACCACGCACCCACATACACCGGCACCACGCGCCCACATACACCGGCACCACGCACCCACATACCCGGCACCACGCGCCCACATACACCGGCACCACGCACCCACATACCCGGCACCACGCACCCACATACACCGGCACCACGCGCCCACATACACCGGCACCACACACCCACATACCCGGCACCACGCACCCACATACACCGGCACCACGCACCCACATACACCGGCACCACGCGCCCACATACACCAGCGCCACGGGCCCACATACACCGGCACCACGCACCCACATACACCGGCACCACGCGCCCACATACACCAGCGCCACGTGCCCACATACACCGGCACCACGCACCCACATACACCGGCACCACGCGCCCACATACACCGGCACCACGCGCCCACATACACCGGCACCACACACCCACATACCCGGCACCACACACCCACATACACCGGCACCACGCGCCCACATACCCGGCACCACGCACCCACGTACCCGGCGCCACGCACCCACATACACCGGCACCACGCACCCACATACACCGGCACCACGCACCCACATACACCGGCACCACGCGCCCACATACACCAGCGCCACGTGCCCACATACCCGGCACCACGCGCCCACATACACCGGCACCACGCACCCACATACACCGGCGCCACGCGCCCACATACACCGGCGCCACGCGCCCACATACACCGGCACCACGCACCCACATACACCGGCACCACGCGCCCACATACCCGGCGCCACGCGCCCACATACCCGGCACCACGCACCCACATACACCGGCACCACGCGCCCACATACCCGGCACCACGCACCCACATACACCGGCACCACGCACCCACATACACCGGCACCACGCACCCACATACACCGGCACCACGCACCCACATACACCAGCGCCACGCACCCACATACCCGGCACCACGCACCCACATACACCGGTGCCACGCACCCACATACACCGGCACCACGCACCCACATACACCAGCGCCACGCACCCACATACCCGGCACCACACACCCACATACACCGGTGCCACGCACCCACATACACCGGCACCACGCACCCACATACACCAGCGCCACGCACCCACATACCCGGCACCACGCGCCCACATACACCGGCACCACGCACCCACATACCCGGCACCACGCGCCCACATACCCGGCACCACGCACCCACATACACCGGCACCACGCACCCACATACACCGGCACCACGCACCCACATACACCGGCACCACGCACCCACATACACCAGCGCCACGCACCCACATACCCGGCACCACGCACCCACATACACCGGTGCCACGCACCCACATACACCGGCACCACGCACCCACATACACCAGCGCCACGCACCCACATACCCGGCACCACACACCCACATACACCGGCGCCACGCACCCACATACCCGGCACCACGCGCCCACATACACCGGCACCACGCACCCACATACCCGGCACCACGCGCCCACATACACCAGCGCCACGCACCCACATACACCGGCACCACGCACCCACATACACCGGCACCACGCGCCCACATACCCGGCACCACGCGCCCACATACCCGGCACCACGCGCCCACATACACCAGCGCCACGCACCCACATACACCGGCACCACGCGCCCACATACACCGGCGCCACGCACCCACATACCCGGCACCACGCACCCACATACACCAGCGCCACGCACCCATATACACCGGCACCACGCACCCACATACCCGGCACCACGCACCCACATACACCAGCACCACGCACCCACATACACCGGCACCACGCACCCACATACACCGGCACCACGCACCCACATACACCGGCGCCACGCACCCACATACACCGGCACCACGCACCCACATACACCGGCGCCACGCACCCACATACACCGGCACCACGCACCCACATACACCGGCACCACGCGCCCACATACACCGGCACCACGCACCCACATACACCGGTGCCACGCACCCACATACACCGGCACCACGCACCCACATACACCAGCGCCACGCACCCACATACCCGGCACCACACACCCACATACACCGGCGCCACGCACCCACATACCCGGCACCACGCGCCCACATACACCGGCACCACGCACCCACATACCCGGCACCACGCGCCCACATACACCAGCGCCACGCACCCACATACACCGGCACCACGCACCCACATACACCGGCACCACGCGCCCACATACCCGGCACCACGCGCCCACATACCCGGCACCACGCACCCACATACACCGGCGCCACGCGCCCACATACACCGGCACCACGCGCCCACATACACCGGCACCACGCGCCCACATACACCGGCACCACGCACCCACATACACCGGCACCACGCACCCACATACACCGGCACCACGCGCCCACATACACCAGCGCCACGCACCCACATACACCGGCACCACGCGCCCACATACACCGGCACCACGCGCCCACATACACCGGCACCACGCACCCACATACACCGGCACCACGCGCCCACATACACCGGCACCACGCGCCCACATACACCGGCACCACGCACCCACATACACCGGCACCACGCGCCCACATACACCGGCACCACGCACCCACATACACCGGCACCACGCGCCCACATACACCGGCACCACGCGCCCACATACACCGGCACCACGCGCCCACATACACCGGCACCACGCACCCACATACACCAGCGCCACGCACCCACATACCCGGCACCACGCACCCACATACACCGGTGCCACGCACCCACATACACCGGCACCACGCACCCACATACACCAGCGCCACGCACCCACATACCCGGCACCACGCGCCCACATACACCGGCGCCACGTGCCCACATACACCGGCGCCACGCACCCACATACACCGGCACCACGCGCCCACATACACCGGCACCACGCACCCACATACACCGGCACCACGCACCCACATACCCGGCGCCACGCACCCACATACACCGGCACCACGCGCCCACATACACCAGCGCCACGTGCCCACATACACCGGCACCACGCGCCCACATACACCGGCACCACGCGCCCACATACACCAGCGCCACGTGCCCACATACACCAGCGCCACGCGCCCACATACACCGGCACTACGCGCCCACATACACCAGCGCCACGTGCCCACATACACCGGCACCACGCACCCACATACACCAGCGCCACGCACCCACATACACCGGCGCCACGCACCCACATACACCGGCACCACGCGCCCACATACACCGGCGCCACGCACCCACATACCCGGCACCACGCACCCACATACACCGGCGCCACGCACCCACATACACCGGCACCACGCACCCACATACCCGGCACCACGCACCCACATACACCAGCACCACGCACCCACATACCCGGCACCACGCACCCACATACCCGGCACCACGCACCCACATACCCGGCACCACGCACCCACATACCCGGCACCACGCGCCCACATACACCGGCACCACGCACCCACATACCCGGCACCACGCGCCCACATACACCAGCGCCACGCGCCCACATACACCAGCGCCACGCGCCCACATACCCGGCACCACGCACCCACATACACCGGCGCCACGCACCCACATACCCGGCACCACGCACCCACATACCCGGCACCACGCGCCCACATACACCGGCACCACGCACCCACATACCCGGCACCACGCGCCCACATACACCAGCGCCACGCGCCCACATACACCAGCGCCACGCGCCCACATACCCGGCACCACGCACCCACATACACCGGCGCCACGCGCCCACATACCCGGCACCACGCGCCCACATACACCGGCACCACGCACCCACATACCCGGCACCACGCGCCCACATACACCGGCACCACGCACCCACATACACCGGCACCACGCACCCACATACCCGGCACCACGCACCCACATACCCGGCACCACGCGCCCACATACACCGGCACCACGCACCCACATACACCGGCACCACGCACCCACATACCCGGCACCACGCGCCCACATACACCGGCACCACGCACCCACATACACCGGCACCACGCACCCACATACCCGGCACCACGCACCCACATACCCGGCACCACGCGCCCACATACCCGGCACCACGCACCCACATACACCGGCACCACGCGCCCACATACACCGGCACCACGCGCCCACATACACCAGCGCCACGCGCCCACATACCCGGCACCACGCACCCACATACACCGGCACCACGCACCCACATACCCGGCACCACGCACCCACATACCCGGCACCACGCGCCCACATACCCGGCACCACGCACCCACATACACCAGCACCACGCACCCACATACACCGGCACCACGCGCCCACATACACCGGCACCACGCACCCACATACACCGGCACCACGCACCCACATACCCAGCGCCACGCACCCACATACCCGGCACCATGCACCCACATACACCGGCGCCACGCACCCACATACCCGGCGCCACGCACCCACATACACCGGCACCACGCACCCACATACCCGGCACCACGCACCCACATACACCGGCACCACGCGCCCACATACACCGGCACCACGCACCCACATACCCGGCACCACGCACCCACATACCCGGCACCACGCACCCACATACACCAGCACCACGCACCCACATACCCAGCGCCACGCACCCACATACCCGGCACCACGCGCCCACATACACCGGCACCACGCGCCCACATACACCGGCACCACGCACCCACATACACCAGCGCCACGCGCCCACATACCCGGCACCACGCGACCACATACACCGGCACCACGCGCCCACATACACCGGCACCACGCACCCACATACACCGGCACCACGCACCCACATACACCGGCACCACGCACCCACATAC